>NC_034606.1:14044107-14075117 GCF_900095145.1 Mus pahari | reverse complement strand
AGAGAGAGAGAGAGAGAGAGAGAGAGAGAGAGAGAGAGAGAGAGAGAGAACGAACATAATGTTTGCACTTTAGAAACAAGTGACTTTTATCCCATGTTATATTGGTGATATTTGTGCTAGACCTTCATGTCTTCCTTGGAAGTAACTGGAACATGCATTATGTAAAGGATGATACCATCTTAGTTTGATAGCTAATAATTAACACTTTCTACATTTTATAAAAATTGCAATTAAAAATAATTATATCAGTTCCCTCTTTCTTTCATCTTTCCCTCTACTTACATGTCCCCTCTTTCAAACTCCTTCTACATTCCTCATTCTCCCTCAAATTCATAGCACACACACATTTGTGTATGTTTCTATGAATATTATTTTAGTGCTGACTACTTGGTATTGGATAACCAATTATGGTGCAGATTCCTGGGAAAGAATCATTCTCCTTGTCTCAGAAGTCACTAGCTGTCCATAGTTCTGTTAAAGTTGGGATTCCAGGTGCTTCTTTTTGTTTTTGTTTTTGGTTTTGGTTTTTGGTTTTTTGAGACAGGGTTTCTCAGTATAGCCCTGGTTGTCCTGGAACTCACTCTGTAGACCAGGCTGGCCTCGAACTCAGAAATATGTTGGCCTCTGTCTCCCAAGTGCTGGGATTAAAGGCGTGCACCATCACTGCCCCCGGCTCTGTACTTCTTTCCTTCTACATCAGCACGTTTCTTGTTATTGTCATTGTCCACATCTTTTTCAGGTAAGGATATTGTTGATATATCATAAATAGCTTTATTATTGTTCTTTCCACTTTTCTTTTTATTTATTCTTCTTTCATATGTTATATCCTGACTGCAGCTTCCCCTCCCTAAACTTCTAATTCTTCCTACACCTTCCATCTTCCCAAGTTCCACAGCTCCTGTTTTTCTTCAGAAAAGAGCAAGCCTCTCCAGCTTATCAACTGACCAGGACATAACAAGACACCATAAGACTAGTCATGAACCATAGGCAACCCACTGGATGGAAAAGTTTACAAGAGCAGGCAAAAGAGTCAGAGACACAGTCACATCAATTGTTCTGAGTCCCACAAAAGCCCCAGGCTAAAATGTCTGGCCCATATGCAGAGGACAGAGGGCATATCCATGCAGACTCCATGATGGCCTTTTCAGTTTTTGTGAACTTCTATGAACCTTGCTTAGTTGGTTGTGTGAGCCATTTTTTCCTGTTATCTAAGATGTCTCTGGCTCTTTCAATCAGTCTTCCTCCTTTTCCACAGGGTTCCCTGAGCTCTGCCTAAAGATTGAATGTCAGTGTCTTCATCGCTGCCATGAGCTACTGAAAAAGATCTTTTCTGATGATAAGTGGGCTAGGGATTGATCTATGAATATAGAAGAATAGCATTAGGAATTGTTTCAATGACTATTTTTTCCTGGTGGAGTGGTCAGTCGTGTTTGATTCTACCTTCAGGTATTACATGCCTAGATGGCCAGGAACCTGAAGCTGTAGGGACTCATTATTTTAGTATACATAATCTCACAGCAGACCTGGGCCTCTGACTCATATACCTTTCTTCCTCCTCCTCCACATTGTATCTGAGCCCTGAGGGTAGGTGTTTGATAAAGACATACTATTGAGGTCTGAGTGTTTCTAAATCTCTCACTCTCTGCATATTGTCCAGTTTTTGATCTCTGTGTTAATTCCTATTTCCTGAAAGAGGAAGCACTTCTAATGATGGCTTCACCAATCATCGGTCTATGGGTATAGCAACTTGTTGTTAGTGTTTTTATTACTTTGTTCCTGTAGAAGAACAATGGAATTTGATTTTCCTCAAGGTCCATGGTGAATTGCTCAGATTTTTGGCCACCCGAGCAGTGTCAGATATTGGTTCCATCTCATGGAATGGTTCTCAAATCCAATGAGAAAATGCTTAGCTTATCCCACATTTGGCCATCCTTCACTTCATCGTATCTTGTAGGCAAGGTACCATTTGATTACAGATTTTGTAGCTGATTCATTGGTTACCTTTCATCTCTGCTAGTTAGCAGAGGATCTTCTATTACCATTGACACTTGTCAGCAGGGGGGAAGGCTCTGTATAGGCAACAGTTTGACTTCTCAGTGTTTGGTGAGATATGTAAGCATTGTTGCCAGTGATTGAATATTACCATAGATTTGTGGAAAGTAACAAATAGCCTTTGTGATATCCTGAGCTGATGGGTTGTTTCCATAGAACCCAAGATTTACACTGTTTCAAATATTTCTCAGAAAAATTCCATTTATCCTATTGATTATTCTCTGGTTATATATGTAATGCATTTTGACTTGCGTTGTATAATTTCTTGAATATTGTTCTCTCTATATAGTGTGTATTAATCCTCTAACAGATATACTGTCAGCAAAGATTCTCTGCCTTTCAAGCACTTCTTCTTCAGATAATAAGTGTTTTCTTAACTAGACGCTGGAGACATTGTATCTCTCATAACATCTCAAATTCATCAGGATGGGCACGAAAATTACTTAATGTTTTGAACATTTCTTTTGCTGTGCTGTGCTGGTAGTTTTAGGATCAACAAATACACATTTGCCATAAGATGTATTGCTAGATTATGTATTCTTGTATATTACCAGTCTAGGTGAACCAGTAAGGAATCTTTGCAATTTTGAAGCAAATTGTCCAGTGTAGAACCAGAGTGAATATATTGCTCTGGTTTTGGAGGTGGTAGAATTTTTTTTAATAGTAATGAGGATGGATCCCCAATATGGAATTTAAATGCTGTAGAATTAAAGAACTACTTCAGTAGTCATACTAATGCTAACATTCACCAGACGAGTAATAGAAAATACATCAAAATGATGTGTACCTTTCTCCATTCTAAGTTTTTAAAGTATTCTAATTCATTTTCAGTTTTATACCCATTTTATAAATGAGAAAAAAGACACACTTTTTAAAAATTTTAATTTATTGTTGTTTGAAATATATGTGTAGAGTGTATGTTTTCCATATTCATCCTCTCTTTCCATCCTCCCATTCCTCCTGGGCTCCTCACCAACAGCTCCCCTAAAATTGTGTGTGTGTGTGTGTGTGTGTGTGTGTGTGTGTGTGTGTGTGTGTGTGTNGTGTGTGTGTGTGTGTGTGTGTGTGTGTGTGTGTGTGTGTGTGTTTGTGTGTGTGTATGTGTTTGTAAGATATGAATCCAAACAGGAAAGTCTGTATATGAATGGGTGAGGGGTCATATGCTATCCATGTGTTACCTATGAGTAGCCATTAAACAAACAAAACTGATTCTCTTTCTGGTCACAGCCACCAAATATCATCATATGACAACTGGGCCCCCAGAAGCTCTTTCATCATGCTAGAATTTTTAAATAGCTAGATCTTTATACTTGTATGCAGGAGGGTGTGTACATGAATTCTTTGCTGTTTTTCTTTAAATGATATTAAACTCAGTCATTAAGAAAGTATTTATTGCTTATTCACTGAATGTTTGATGCTCCATGTCAAATACATCACTTCCAAAAAATTAGCAGTATTGCCAAAAGTCTCTCTTTTCGTGAATCTGTGTTGAGTATATAAAATGGATATGGAGTCAATAAATTTTATATTATTAAAGTAATAATAAAAGGGAATGGAATATATCACCTTAATATTATATAATAAATGGGAAGACTCTATTTAAGACAAATTATAAAAGAGAGCAAAACAAGTTGAATGATAGTTATCTAGAAGTGAAATTATTTAGAACATGAAATTGAGACATTTTGTTATCCATACTAAGCTTTTTGTTATCCATTCTGTTTTGGAGTTCTGTTGATTGATAGAGGAGCTAGGCCGCTGGCTGGTATATTTGTTTTGTTTTTTTCCCTCTAGTTTCACTTTTACTAAAACAATAATGTTGTTTAGTATTTAAGAAGAATATAGCAACCTATGTGGATGATATGCTGGTTTACATCTGTGGTTCTTGAGATTAAAATGTTCTCAGGAACTATCTGTTTCCAGATAAAGTATACGATGGTTTATAGCTTGCATTAGATTCTTTGTCAGGCTCATTTTCTATTCTTATCCATTACCAACTGTAGTTATTTTTATTTTTATTCCCATTGTAGTGAGTTTTACTTAAAATTAAAGAGATTTAGTTAGTCTAGAATTAAACAAAAATTATAGTTCCAAAAATATGACCTACATACTCTCATATCACATATCCCCAAATCATCCCTGTTTTCCCACTTTTCTCTCCCAGAGCTTTCATATACAATTAGGTTTTGTTGTTTATGTCTACATATTTTGTTATCTCTGTGAGATTTGTTCATCTCTGTAGTCTCCTTCTTTCCAAAACTCATATCAACAACAACACCACCATAATCATTCTAATCCCGAGACTACTTCTTATTTCAGCTAGTCAAATTCTGATCACTAGTTTTTTGATTTACATCTTTCTCATCCATTATCAGTGTACATATGAGAATGATTATAAGTAAGTTTTTAAGTGTAGTTCTAATGTATCATCGCATATGACAGATCGTAGGAACTCTGAGAGCTTACTTGATGCACATCTAAATGAGCCCTGGAAAGTGTTGTACAAAATGTAAAGATCTGTCAAATACTCCCATAATAAGCTGTTTATAATGCAAGAACTAATACATGGAAAGGTAAAGATAGAAGAATACAAAATTATTGAACACTCTTCACTATGATTAGAGGCTAACAAATCTTCCCTCAAAGGAAATATAGATAAAGAATTATATGTAGATAAAAGGTCCCCTAGAGGAAACATAGGAATTAAGGAAGATACCTCAAAAAAGGTACTGGGGATAATAAAGTTATTAGTGGGCCTGATCTCAGACTATAAATTCAGGCTGTAGGCCATGGTATTCAATATATATTCACTGTACATATAAGGGGAATGAGGAAAAATTACTCCAACTCTTGTTTATTTTCTGTAATTATGTATAAAATTATGATTATGTGAACAGATTTGCTCTTTTACTTTTTTGTATGTGGAAATGTGCTTATTTGTGTAAATGAATATTCCTGCAAGTGTATGCAAGTACTGCATGTGTGTGTGTGTGTGTGTGTGTGTGTGTGTGTGAGAGAGAGAGAGAGAGAGAGAGAGAGAGAGAGAGAGAGAGAGAGANGAGAGAGAGAGAGAGAGAGAGAGAGAGAGAGAGAGAGAGAGAGAAACATTTACAGGTTTGAGGTTGTATGTAGAAACCTGAAGTTTATATTGTATGTCTTTTTTGACCTGTATTCAACTTATTTGTTGATGAAAGTTCTCACATGAAACACAGACTTTACCAATTTCCTCTACTTAGTTGGCCAGATATTTCTGTAGATTTGGAGAGTTATGGCTCTACTCTGCTTGCTTGAGTAACAAGGACTTTGAATGCTGTCTAGATTAATCAACAGTTAATGATATGAAAGAGAGATACAAAACATTAAAAAACATATACACTAAATTTCAGTGTGTGTGTTCCACATTATTCCTAATAATATAGATATTTAGGTTCATAGGATTTTTGGAATAATAGTACCATGAATAGATTAAAGCAACACCTAGTATTTCCTATTTAATTCTTTAATAGATTCTTGTCCTAAGATGATGCTGGCCTAAACCCTGTTATCTTCACTTTCCAGTCACAAGTGGCAGTGTTATAAATGTGTAGATGTATGACACATCCCCTGTTTAGTTGATGTAATTAAGTTTAATGATAAGAAAAGCTGTTCCCTGAAGCAGAGACAGGACTCAAAAGTAGTTATTGTGTTTAAACATGTTTCTGCCATCCCAGAAATCTGTATGAGGCCCCTTCTTGACTTCTACCTTCTGGGGATCAGCCATAATAATTCTGTTATATTATCAATGTGAATCACTATGATCTCTTCACACCCAAATTGTGGCCATGTCTCTGTGCGTCATTATTTCTTTTTATAAGGATAACAGTCAATAAATAAAAGATACACTCCAGCTACATATTAAGAAAACTTAACTATCTATGTCTCCAATAACTGTTTCACACAACAATCTGAGATTCAAGAAAGATATCAGTGCAAGGAACACCATTCAACATGGCATAGCAAGTGTGAAAGGGTGCAAGTATGATAGTGACAGCAACAACCTCAAATTCTAGAATTATTTTAAGGAGCAGATAACCAGAAACTGAGAAAACCAAAGTACTTAGTACATCTTATATCTTATATTTAGAACAGTGTCCATATAAAATTTAAATACAGGAGTGATTTTTTAAAAATTTCTAGTCATTTTTCACTAAACTTAATAAAATATTGAGTATTATTTTCTACCCTGGGCTTTCTTGTTCATAATTCTTTGTTTTTTGGTTTGCTTGTTTGTTCGCTTTATTCTTTAGTGTCACATCTTCTCTGTTCTGTAGGGTATTACTCAGAAAAAAGTCACTGACCAACAAGTTATTTTATAAGCATACTGAAGTACAGGCAAGAAGACTTTTAAAGTACAGGTAGTAATTTACACAGGCCAATTCATTATTCTCCATTGAGTCATTCTTTCTCTCTCTCTCTCTCTCTCTCTCTCTCTCTCTCTCTCTCTCTCTCTCTCNTCTCTCTCTCATATATATATATATATATATATATATATATATATATATATATATATGTTTAGATACACACATATGTATACAAAAATTCTTTCTTTACCAGCTTCTTTACCAGCTAATCAACCTTTTATAAATGACTTCTGGTTAGATGTTAATATATCACCAAGAATCCATCACTGAATTTTGTGTGCAACATTTCTTTTCTTTTCTACCCTGAATCTGAAATGACCTCTGTGTTTTATAACTATTTAGATCTGGAAAAAAATTGCTTTATCTTAATTGCAGTAATTTCCTCTTATAGGAGTCACTCCATGTCTGGTTGATCTTCCTAAGTTTGACATTAATCCTTGCAATAGGTGAAATATAGCAGATGTAGGCTTTTAAGTAAGAAAATATTAAAATGTGTTCTCACTGTTAGTCATGTCAAATGAATTTGTTTTTGATGTAACATTCTCTACCTTTCTTTTCAGCATAAGTGGCAAAATATGACACATGTAAAACATTAATTTTCTACAATTGAAAACGCATTTCTCAATTGAAGAACCATTTAATATGTTCGAAAAATTCCCAGAGAAAACAAAATGTTAATAAAATATGCTTGTATCATTGATTTTTAGGTATCTTTGAATTAGTTTCTAAAAGACTTGGATTCAGGGACTTTGATGGTCTTTAAATAAATCTAATACCATCTTAAATGAGGATTGTTATTTTAAGACCATTATGATAATTGCAAATGCTATATTCCCACACACATATATCTCACAGGTACATTGATGTCCCAGAATGAATTAAAATTCTAAAGTTAGATGCAGTAGGTTCACAGTGAGCTCAGCAATTACAGCTTTGTGATTTGGGTACTTTAAGCCTCCTTTCAATAGTTTTCTAATTGGTAAAATGGAAATCATCATGGAACTAGTCACATAGATATAAGATAATTTTTTGAAGGTCAACTGAGATACTATTAGCAAAGTGTTTATAAGTTTGCCAATGAGTTATTAGATGTCAGTAACTTTCCTAAGGACAAGAAGTTCTATGATGGACCTTGAGACTAGACACTATTGAACAAATAAAGACACAAATGCATCTTTCTAAATTGTGATCATTCCAAGAAACAACAACAACAACAACAAATACAACAAGGTTTTAAAACCACCTAACATGATTTAGGGGTCAGAAATATAGTGTTAGACACATAGTATCTAACAACTAAAGAAGTAATTGTTTTCTACTTTGATTATAGGATTTTTTTAAATGAGTAATTGAATGTTTAAAAATAAAATATATTTTATTTTTTCAAAAAGTTTTGTGTAATTTTTCATGTACATGTATGCATTGAGCTTTTCAGGAAAGGAATAAAAATAGAGTATTTATTTTTCTTTTTAGCTTACCAACTGAGAGTGTGCCAACCTCCACCACCTGTCCCTAACGCAGAAATCCTGACAGAAGATGATGAGTTTGAAATAGGTAAAGTCTTTAAAATAATTTGCAAAAAATACCCTCCTAGCAGAACTATCTTTCTTAGAAATTAATATAAAATGTACAATTGGAACAGTCTGTCAGTTGATGGGATTTGTTAAGATTGTGAAGGAAGGAAAATTGTCAAAAAAAAAGAAAAGGAACACTAAAAACACCTATGATTGCTGTTTTTCTAGGACATTAATTTTGCTTTGTGAGCTTGAAGAAATGGTGTCTCACAACACATGATGGAAACATTAGTAATAAACAATAAATGACAATCTCTATCAATATAAGGATCGTGCCTATGTAAAACATATTATTCCCTTCTGGCCAGAGCTTCAATGTAGTTGGTATCCATCATGAAACCTGGATCAGTAGCTAATGTCTGCTTTCATTCATGGTTGGACAGTGCTTTTAAGCCTCATTTGTTCAATGTTCAAGAGTTATTCCTGTTTATAAATGATGGTATTTTAAAACTTATTGAAAATGAGTAAATGTAAAGAATTTTGCTCCTAAATTAACAGAGCTATTCAGCTACACTCTGCAGCTTGTCTGAAGGCTTCCTTCTTTCTTTTTCATTAACAGGTGATATTATCAGATATCAGTGTCTTCCAGGGTTTACACTGGTTGGCAATGCAATTCTGACATGCAGATTGGGAGAGCGACTGCAGATGGATGGGGCACCTCCAGTGTGTCAAGGTACTGATGTTTCACAGTTATTTGGTTATGGTCCAGGTTGGACTCATACTGGAGTTTCACCTGCCATTGTCTCATGAGTGCTGGGATTGCATACAAAGCAACACCTAATTTGTGGGAATTTAATTCATAAACATTTGTTTTGTATTTAAGTCAGAATAGAAAAGAATAAAAAGAAAATATTTCCAGTATTGATAATGTGACTCTGAGGTATACAATTCAATTATTTCATAGATGGGCCAATTAAAAAAATCTTTCATGTTTTCTGACATTTATTTTTTTATAATTAGCCTAATATCAGCTTAACGTATATGAAGTATTTTTTCTCTACAAGTATTACACGTAAAGAAAAAGGGGGAAAATCCCTAAGAGAAAGTCCATGGTTATAACTAATTTTATTAGGAAAAAGGTATTCTGACCACTTCCTATCGAACTTCTTATTTGCTACATGTAAGAATATGAAAATGAGGGTTCAGCAGATGGATAAACACCGAAACAAGCAAGAAAACAAGTAAGCAAGCAAGCAAATAAACAACCTTTAACTGAGCATACTACATAAGCATCACAGTGGAAGGCCAGACCAATCCTCCCAGTGACAGCAAACCATGTTCAGAGTATATCTGGGAACCTGTAAAATAATGATAAGTAGGTGTGAGTCAAACCCAGCTTGAAGAAGGCAAGAAACCCTGCATTTCAAATGGGCACTGAAAGTTTTATTAGAAAAAGCTTAGCGGAAAGATTGTCTGAATGTCTGTAGAACATGAAAGGAGACATATAAGAAAACTGGATATGGATATAAAGGAATTTACTCTGTCACCAAGGCAGTTAAAGATAGGATTTGAAAGATTAGTATATTTAAGATGTTCAACCTTTCACTGTTGATTTGTGCTGGACATAAGTCTACCTCACAGTAACTTATGATATATAGTAGCTGACTTAAATAAAATTGAACTGTTTTATTATGTTTATTATTAGTGTTACTTGGCTCATTCCTTTATTCATTTTTTTTCTCACACCCAGAAATCTATTTCCTAAACAGTAACTAGAAAACCTTAAAAAAAAAATAGTGAGACCAGTTTAACTCATATCTATTTTCACAACACCTTAGAGGCAGGAGGACTGCCCACAAATTGAAAGCCAACCTTGGGTATATACTGAGGTTGAATCCAGATTTAACTACAAAGTGGGGCTATGGCTCTTTTTTTAGCAAAAATAAATTGATTATCATTTTAATTACTAAAAGTAGAAATTAACATATGATTTCCTACCTCACTGGAATCCCTATGAAATGGTGAAGAGTTTTCAGATGAGTACATTAAATTAGCAGAAACAAAGGCAGTTATGAACTAGTCACACCGTGAGAATGTCTCGTGACTTTTGTCAGGGTTGCATGAGTATCATGAAGTTACTGAGTATTCATTCTGAAGTCTGTAACTTATATCCACAATGTGGGTGTCATTCATTCAAGTATGTTTTTCACAGTACGCTTTTCTGTAGCCAATTTAGGATTATATAGAATTCATATTCAGGTAGAGATGAAAACAAATGGAGAATGTAGGGTCTCATGCTCTCAGCGTAGGATATAGGGTATAGAAAAATACTTGTGTAGGCATAGAAAATGTGAACCATCAGGGCCATGTCACAATTTTTTCCTAGGCCAAAACATACAAGCTAAGTTGCAAACTCTTGTATAGAAAGTATCCATACTAAATCCTAATTCAATAGTTCTTACATGAAAGTGAAGAGAGGAATCTTGACAATGTTAGTATTTCACAGTCCAGGTTTTCCTGTGTTTTCAATGTCTTTGTTCTAAAATCAGAATTTTCTTGCATTAATTACAACAGAGTTCTTCTGTGTTATTATTCTTAGTTTAATATCTAATCACAGAACACTTTAGAGGCTAAAAACTATATAATTAGCCATCTTTTAGAGTATGTCTATGATATTTCTTTATGAATTAGTTGACAAGTTATTTAAGCAAAAATTTGTCTTAAAAGTTTTCAGTTAACTTACTCACAAGAGGAAATATGGAGACAAAGTGTGGAGCGGAGACTGAAGGAAAAGCCATCCAGAAATTGTCCCACCTGGGTATCTATCTCATATATAGTCACCAAACCCAGACACTATTATGCTTGCTGGCAGGAGCCTGATATTGCTGTCTCCTGAGAGGCTCTGACAGAGCCTGACAAATACAGTTGTGGATTCTCACAGTCAACCATTGAACTGAGCATGGGGTCCCCAATGGAGGAGTTATAGAAAGGACTGAAGGAGCTGAAGGGATTTGCAACCCCATAGGAGGAACAAAACCAACCAACCAGACACCACAGAGCTCCCAGGGACTAAACCACCAAGCAAAGAGTACACATAGAGAGATCCATGGCTCCAGCTGCACATGTAGCATAGGCATCAAAGGGAAGGGAGGCCCTTGGTCCTGTGAATGCTTGATGTCCCAATGCAGGGGAATGCTAGGGTGGTGGTGTGGGAGTAGGCATGTGGTTGGGGGAGCATCCTCCTGGAGACAGAGGGGAGGGAGGATGGGATGGGGGTTCTCAGAGAGGAAATCAGGAAGGTGGAAAACATTTGAAATGTAAATAAACAAAATAACCAATAAAATAAAAAAGGAAAAACAAAAACAAAAAAACAAAAATAAACTAAAAAAAGTTTTCAGTTAAAATTCACAAAATTTCCAAAGTACTAAACACTTTAAAATTTTCCAAATCTATAGTTTTCAATTTATAAATTATTTTTTATTTTTTCTAAAAGAAGGATTATTATTTTCATATTTGACACTAGATCATACTTATACATAACAATAGTATATTTATTATATTTTATAGAAGCATATAAAATTGGAAATTAATGCTAGACCATTAAAATCTTTTAAAATCTTTTTAATTTTCCCACAAGAGTCATTTTACATTTCTATAATTCATTTCTTACTTACTTTTTGTATTCTTATACTATATCCAAACATTAATTCAAAATATTAAATTGTCTAAAATATTAAACCTCACCCTCTAACCTATTAATATGAAACCATCAATCTATTTAAGTTAATTTTATTCATTATATTTTATATTTCAGGCATAATTTATTTAAACAGATTAATTACTTTGATTCAGTGAGATCTAATGCCAAAATTTAGAACTACATGCATGCTAGTTGAATCAAAAAATGTCATGTGATTGATTTTTAGTCTATCAAAACCTTAAAAATTATGAATTCCAATGTTTCTATAATCACTGCAATCTCCTCAGTAAAAACATAGGAAGAGTGGTACAACCTTTCTTTTTTTTACATTGACTATTTTTTTTAAATCAGATTTTTTTAAATTTATACTTCAAAGTTATCCCCTTTCCTGGTTTCCCCTCTGAAAATGCCCTATCCCCTCCCACTTCCTCCTGCTCACCAACTAATACACACCTGCTTCTCTGTCCTGGCATTCCCCTATCCTGGGGCCCATCAGGAGACCAAGGGCCTCTCCTCTCACTGATGACTGACTAGGCCATCCTTTGGTACATATGCAGCTAGAGCCATGAGCCCCACCCTGTGCATTATTTGGTGGTGGTTTCGTCCCTGGGAGCTCTGAGGGTACTGGTTAGTTTATATTGTTGTTATTCCTATGGGGCTTCAAACCCCTTCAGCTCCTTAGGTATTTTTCTCTAGCTCCTTCATTGGGAATCCTGTGCTCAGTCCAATGGATGGCTGTGAGCATGGGCACAGGGGGAAAAAATTCCTGAACAGAACACTAATGGCTTGTACTGTAAGATCAAGTATCAACAAATGGGACCTCATAAAATTGCAAAGCTTCTGCAAGGCAAAGGACACTGTAAACAAGACAATGAGGTAACCAACAGATTGGGAAAGAATCTTTACCAATCCTAAATCCGATAGAGGGCTAGTATCCAAAATATTCAAAGAACTCAAGAAGTTAGACTCCAGAGAATCAAATAACCCTATTAAAAATGAGGTACAGAGCTAAACAAAGAATTCTCAGCTGAGGAATACCGAATGGCTGAAAAGCATCTAAAATAATGTTCAATATCCTTAGTCATCAGGGAAATGCAAATCAAAACAACCCTGGGATTCTACCTCATACCAGTCGGAATGGCTAAGATCAAAAACTCAGGTGACAGCAGATGCTGTCAAGGATGTTAAGAAAGAAAACACTCCTCCATTGCTGGTGGGATTTTTTTTTTTTTAAAAAGACAATTATTTATTTATATTATATGTACATTGGTGTTTTGGCTACAACTATGTCTAGGTAAGGGGGTTGGGCCCCGGAACAACAGTTAGAAAGAGTTGTGAACTGCCAGGTGAGTGCTGGGAATTGAACTTTGGTATTCTGAAAGAGAAACCAGTGCTCTTAACCACTGAGCCAACTCTCCATTCCTCAACCTAAAGTTAAAAGCATGTAACAGTGTTAAAAAAGGATGCTCCTAGCCAACCATTGAACTAATCACTTGGTCTCAAATAGAGGAGAAAGAAATAGCACAGAAGGTTCTGAAGGGGATTTCAACCCTATAGGAAGAACACCAATATTAACCAACCAGAGCTCCCAGGGTCTAAACCACCAACCAAGGACTACACATGGAAGGAACCCATTGCTCCAGCATTATATGTAGCAGAGGATTGCCTTGTCTAGCATCAATGGGATAAGAAGTCCTTGGTCCTGTGAAAGCTTGATGCCCCACTCTAGGGGAATGCGAGGGAGGGGAGACAAGATGGGGGCACACCCTCACAGAAGCAAGAGAAGGGGGAATTGGATAGGTAATTTCTGGGTGGGGGAAACCAGGAATGGGGATAAAATTTGAAATGCTAAAAAGGCAACCAACAGATTAGGAAAAGGTCTTTACCAATCCTAAATCTGATAGAGGGCTAATATTCAATATATACAAAGAACTCAAGAAGTTAGACTCCAGAAAACCAAATAACCCTATTAAAAAATAGGTTACAGAGCTAAACAAAGAATTCTCAGGTGAGGAATACCGAATGTCTGAGAAGCTTCTGAAAAAAATGTTCAACATCCTTAGTCATCAGGAAAATGAAAATCAAAACCACCTTGAGATTCCACCCAACACTAGTCAGAATGGCTAAGATCAAAAACTCAGGTGACAGCAGATGCTGGTGAGGATATGGAAAAAGAGGAACACTCCTCCACTTCTGGTGGGATTGCAAACTGGTACAACCAATCTGGAAACCAGTTTGGCAGTTCCTCATAAAATTGGACATAGTAGTACCTAAGGACCCAGCAATACCACTCATGTGCATATACCCAGAAGATGTTCCAACATGTAATAAAGACACATGATCCACTATGTTCATAGCAGCCTTATTTATAATAGCCAGAAGCTGGAAAGAACCCAGATGTCCCTCAATAGAGAAATGGATAAAGAAAATGTGGTACATTTACACAATGGACTCCTATGCTGCTAATATAAACAATGAATTTTTGAAATTCTTAGGCAAATGGATGGAAGACAATGATCTTGAGTGAGGTAACCTAATCACAAAAGAACACACATGATATGCCCTCACAGATAAGTGAATATTAGCCCAGAAACTCAGAATAACTAAGATACAATTTTCAAAAACATATAAAACTCAAGAAGGAAGACCAAAGTGTGGATACTTCGGTTCTTCTTAGAAGGGGTAACAAAACACCCATAGAAGGAGTTCCAGAGACAAAGTGTGAAAAAGAGACTGAAGGCATAATCATCCAGAGACTGTCCCACCTGAAGCTCCATCCCATAAACAGCCACCCAAACCAGACACTATTGGAGATGCCAAAAGAGCTTTCTGACAGGAGCCTGATATAGCTGTCTCCTGAGAGGCTCTGCCATTGCCTGACAAATACAGAAATGGATGCTCTCAGCCATCCATTGGACGGAGCACAGGGTCTCCAGTGAAGGAGCTAGAGAAAATACCCAAGGAGCTGAAGGGGTGCGCAGTCCCATAGAAGAAACAACAATACGAACTAACCAGTAACCCCACAGCTCCCTGGTACTAAACCACCAATCAAAGAAAACACACAGAGGGTCTCATTCCTCTAGCTGCATATGTGGCAGAGGATGGCCTAGTCAGTAATCAATGGAAGGAGAATCCCTTAGTCCTGTGAAGGTTCTATGCCCCAGTATAGGGGACTGCCAGGAAGTGGGAGTGGATGGGTTGATGAGCAGGGAGAGGTGGGAAGGAATAGAGGGTTTTTAGAGAGGGAAGTAGGAAACAGGATGACATTTGAAGTGTAAATAAGGAAAATATCCAATAATGAATAAATAAATAAATAAATAAATAAAGTAAAATATCCCATAAAGACTAAAAAAAAAAATATGCTTTGTTATAGTCATGTCCTTCATTTAAATAGAATGTTTGATTTATGCAAGCTTTAAACATCTTTGATGTATATGGATGCATTTATGAACAATGTGACTCAGTGAACAACTTTACACTGAAAAACGCTATACTCTTTTTATATTATCTTTTAGATGACATCTTTGGTGTAATAAAGGCCTTATAATTTAGATATTCTCTGTCTTCAAACCCAAATTAAAATAGATAAATTCATTATTTGTTCTAACATTCAAATAATGTAAACACAAGAGTTAGAATAATTAAAATTATTGGGGGTTAGGGTTAGGGTCAGGGTTAGGGACAGAGGGAAATATAAAAGAGTAGAAGGATAATTGGGAAAGTGTAAAGAATTAAAAATGTATTATCTTTTTCATGTAACTATTTCCCGTAAGTACATTTTTGATGTGATAGAAAGAACATATAAATACAATAAATTTTAGGGCTTCGCTTCATATTTTAATTAGTACCTTAACAGAACTGGTGTTTAACAGGAATTAGCTTTCTTTAACAATAATATAAATCAGCTATTATTTTCTTTGTAGTTAATGAACATAAACATGCATTTAGTCTTAAAAATACAACTTTTGTTTATGTTCCAAAAGTCTTATAATGATGCCTTCTTTTACAGTGCTCTGTCCTGCCAATGAACTACGACTAGATTCTACAGGAGTCATACTGAGTCCTGGATATCCTGACAGTTACCCAAATTTGCAGATGTGTGCGTGGAGCATCTCAGTGGAAAAGGGTTATAACATCAGCATGTTTGTAGAATTCTTCCAGACAGAAAAGGAGTTTGATGTTCTTCAGGTGTATGATGGTAACCATGGGTTATATTTCCTGAATAATCATAAATTTAGTCAAAATATCCAAACTGTACATGTGCATGTTCAATACAAACATTTGCTTTTATCCTATAGATATTTTTAATGACATAGACTCCATTCTACATGAAGAATATAGTATCCCTGATAATTGTTGTGAATTGAAGTTTAAAGAAAACATTAAAATACTTCACATTTTGTCATTTAACATTTTTGTATTAGTTTTCCCTTATTATTGATAAGGTGCATTGGGTATAAAAAAACCTTCAATACTTAATACTATAAGAATATAAACACGAGAGATAAATGAGAATATAATCATTTATTTATATTTATATTATATTATTTTTCTCTCCAAAGGACCAAATATTCAGAGTCCAGTGCTTATTACTCTCAGTGGAGATTATTCATCTGCTTTTAATGTAACAAGCAATGGTCATGAAGTATTTCTTCAATGGTCTGCAGATCATGGCAACAACAAGAAAGGCTTCAGGATAAGATACATTGGTATGTAATGTTTGACTGTAGCAACTATCTCATTTCTGTCAACACTGAGATTGTCATTAAAGAGTTAAGATGGGGCCAAGAAAGGCTGAGCAGTTAAGGACATGGATAACAAGGATCTGTAATCTTCTCATTAGATTGCTCCTTATTTTCTGTAGTAACTCTTACTGGGGACCTGTCACATCTATTGATCTCAACTTCTGAGAAGCATATGTTCTGTGTACATAGATGCATGCATCAGACACACATAAAAATTGAGATAAACCAAAAATAGACAGAGGAATCTAACTATAAATCTCTTAAATGTTAATAAATTTACAAACCCTCCATTGTTTTTTCTTGAAAAATTGGACGTGATCTCTCTGTGCCTCAATTTCATCTGTGATGAAAAAAATTCCACTCCTTCCTTTAATTGATTTTTGCTCATACTAAAAGCCCATAGGGTGTTTACAACTTAGATCAATTATATAAATGATTAATTATAAATTAGCTGAAACTGAATGTTTGAAAATTTTCAATAGATTTGTTTCCATTAACTCTCTGAAAATAGTAACAGTGTAGTCTATGTATCATCTGATTCCTTAAATAACTAACATCAAATGGCTTTAAGCAGAAGCAATTATAAATATGTTCTTTCTGTTAGTCTCCATCTTTTGCAGTACTTGCTAAAGTATCTTAAGTGTTGAAAGACAAATCATTGAGCACAATTGAAAAACTACAATTAAAAACAAACTGACCAGGAGGGGGCAGTGAGAGGGGAAAAAGTGAATAAGTAAAATAATTTTAAAAATGTGAATTTGAAAATGTCAATATATATTTAATATCAAGATGACATCATTTTATATGTCCTCCTTTTCATAGTAAAGTATACTATTTTTAAAGTAAAGGTTGCAAGTCGGTGGTGTCTGAATATAAAATGTTCTCCATTACAGGAGGGATACATTTCTTTTCTGTACTATAAACCTAGATGATAGTAGAAGCTAGAGGAACATGTCTTTCTTCAGTGTTGAAATTATTTTTTCTAGCATGCTAATCACTGTGAATCCCTTCAACTATAAATTTTTTGTAAATAGCTTTGATACAGTTCTCAATTACGAACAATTTATGGCTTTCACTGTATAGAGTAGATACTGGCTCATTTATATGAATTTACTTATAAATTGTATACTTAAATAAATATATACATATCTTTACATATAATGTACAGATAAAATAATTATGCCTTGCTACTTTTATTTTTAAAAAAATGAGTTGATAATTATAATTAGATTGTAATTGCTTTTTCACATCTTAAATATAAACTGCCACATTATTAACTTGCTTACAAAATGTGTATCCTAACCAATCTGAAGATGAAAGAACATTCTTAAAATTATATATATGATTGAGGAACCCATAAGATTGCATTTAGTCAATGTTTTATCCACATGAAATTCATCAATTTTATTTTATATTATTATGCCTAAACATTTGAATTTTGTCACATTAAATTTCATTTTATATTATTTTAACAAAAGAAAGAGAAATTGTCCAAATTAAACAAATAAGCAATATATTAATTATGTTGTGCGTCAATTTTTATTTTTGCTAACATCCATGGCAAATTTTGATATAAGTTTAAAGAAAACACAAATTTTAGCTATCAAAAACTGTTTAACATGGTAAATATCTACTTTTTCCTGTTGGAAGTGACAGTTATTGACACATACATTCTAAATTCGATGTTTGTCACTATTTATCTTCCATTTTCTATGTCCTTAGATGACAATGACATTTCAAAACATAACCATAATATGACAAACTGAATGGTCTCTAAAGTATGTATATGGAAAAATCTACAGACCTTATCTTTTGTCATTTCTTTTTTGTTTTTCACAAAAAAGAAAGTTTTATTTTATTGGCAATATCTATAATGTTATAAGTAATCCATCATCATATAGGAAACTAGTAGAGTATTGAAGCTATTTATGAAATAGCAAAGTCCATTTTAACACTAGTCAAAATGAAATTGATGCCCTACTATGATCCAAATATCTAAAGACAACTTCACTGTGGTATGCAAACAACAGACTCTTCCATATTTCCCAAGCTATGATATCTAGACCCTTCAGACAACAGGTAATTCAGTGCTATATTCCAGAGCTTTTGAACATTCACAGGTTACCAAAAGCATTTAAAAGCAGGAGACATTTTAGAAGATAGTAAAATGTATTAGAGAGTCTAGGGATTGTTAAATATCTTACAAGCCATGAAAGTAGAGATTTTTAAAAGAAATTAACATGTACAATTGTCATTGAAATAAAATAACAGCTGATTAATTGCATAATTGTTTACAAACTTGGATGATAAGGAATGTCTAATTGTTAATTAAGCAGTGATTATTTTTTTCTTTGAAAAGCCTTTTACTGTAGCACACCAGAATCTCCACCTCATGGATATATCATCAGTCAGACAGGGGGACAACTGAACAGTGTGGTTCGTTGGGCCTGTGACCGAGGGTTCCGGCTCGTTGGGAAAAGTAGTGCTGTTTGCAGAAAATCATCCTATGGGTATCATTCATGGGATGCACCAGTCCCTGCCTGCCAAGGTGAAGTATCTTTTCCCAAAATAGAAACATGCATTATTACAAATTAACCATACATGTTTACATTAATCACAAAATAGACAATATTAAATATACAAATTTAAAAGCACGTCATAAAAGTATACATGGGCTGGTCCAAGTCTCCCCTCCCATAGGCCCCGCTGCACATATCTAGCAGAAGACTTGTGTGGCCTCAGTGGGAGAGGATGCTCCTAATCTGGTAGACACTTGATGCACCAGGGAAGGGGAACACAGGCGTATTTGAGGGGGATGGAAACCCTCTTAGAGGCAAAGGAGAGTGGGGAGAGGGGATTATATCTGGGAGGGGGGCCAGAAGGGAGGGGGATGTTAATAAATAAAATCATTAATTAATTAACTAAATAAAATATGTTAAAAGAGAAAGCACATCATAGAGCCGTCCCTGGAAATCAGGCATAAAAATGCAAAATTGATTATGAGACATAAAAAAATTTGACAACATCTCTTGGTGTTAAATGATCTTTGAGTCACAAGTTTATATTTAAATGCATATGTTAGCCACAGCTTATCATATCAGTTACTTTGTAGTGATAAAATAATGGAAATTAACTTAGTGTATAGAAAGATAGTAGTAAGGATGGATAAGATCAACATAGATTTTTAGCACAAAGTATGCAAAATTATTCTCTAAAGATCAAATTTATGAGAAACATTGTAGCTAATTACCTGGTTATTTTTTTCCAGTGTTCTAACTCAGCAGAAATTTATTCTGACTCTCATTTGTAATTCTTTACAAAGCTAAGCACTCTGTGAACATTGGATCATGTGATAATAAAATGACCAATGAACTTTTGATTAAGATGTCATGTGAAAAGGTAATGGCATTCTTGAATTTAGGTAGGATAAACAAGTCGAAGTAAACTTCAGCTATGCGAAATAATGGCATGAAACTTAAAATTCTCCCCCTCCCAAGGTAAGTTTCTCAGTGTAGTCCTGGCTGTCCTTGAACTCCCTCAGTAGACCAGACTGGCCTTGAGCTCTTGAGATCTATCTGCTGCCTCTCAAGTCTTGGGATTAAAGAAGTGTATCATCTTACCCTGTTTGATTTAAATTTCTTAAAGTATTTAATTCATCACTTTATTTTCTCAACATGAAAATTTTATATACACTCATATATGTAGGTACACACATTTGTATGTACAAACATATAATATACATATATACATGTATGCACTATAAATCATCTCCATATGTAAACCAAAATATAAATGTCTCTGTAGTAATGCTGTCATCTCCAAATTTATAAAGAACAGTTTCAGTAAATAAATAATGCTGGTAGCTATCATCTAATATGACAGAGAGCTCACAGAAAAACCAGCTGTAAAATTTGTAAGGGAATAGTTGATCTCATGTTATAATTATCATAGGAAGTACACTAATCTTAAATCATATAATCGTTTAAATGAATATTAAAATACCTTGATATTAAAACTTTATATTATAGTTACATAAAGATTTTTCATGAGTATATATTTTCATGTATGTATACATATATATATTCTTTAAATAAACTTTAAATTGAAAACCTTTATATAGTTAGTCTTCATTAGGTTTAATTGGTTTAACTGTGTGTGTGTATGTGTGTGTGTGTGTGTGTGTGTGTGTGTGTGTGTGTGTGTGTGTGTGTGTGTGTAGGTGAATACTAGTATTCACAGGTGTAGCTTTAGATGATGCTGGAACTGGAGTTTCAGGTGGTTGTGAGTGCTAACGGGGAGACTACTGAATCTCTGAATTTATCTTTAAAAAAAAATCATCCTACAGTTTCTGAATGTTTTCAGTTTCTTTCTAGAGTCAATGCTATAATTTCACTAATTTATGTATATACTATCAAATTTACACATGTTGAGTCACACTACTTTTTTACCTTTTTTTAATTTGACATTTTCTGTTGTTACAATAAAAATGCTGGGGTATCATTGAAAAGAAATGTATTTGATCTTGTAATATTATACAGTATTTGTAGTTCAAACTGATCTATTGTTTTTATTGAAACATTCATAAAGTATTATTTTGTAAAAATAAGTTTGTTGGAGATATGACCTATTTGGCTATTTCCCTGATGTCACTGGGAAGAGCTATGCATATTGCTCAGGCTTTTAATGCCATTTTTGTTTATGTCACTTTTGTTTATGTTCTGTAATGAACTATTCTTTCTGTCAATATCTTAGACATCATGATACTTACTTAAGTATTAGTTAAATAGTATGAGAAGTTATAAATAGAAAATTTCCTTAGCTCTCTTTGATTGAGTACCATTAATTATTTTTCTTTTAGAAGATTGCATAGCAACTGATTGACACCCACACAGGGACTGGTGTCAGGAAATGGATAACTTCATCCCATTACTAAACAAGTACTGTTGCTACTCTGAAGAAATAGTGAATTTCCAGTCACTGCCTTGATTTTCAATTCTGCTTTCCTGTCATTCTGTAAAGAAGCAACCATGACAGCCTCTTAGAGATGATTCTCCCAAAGTTGTATCCAATCTTTCTTTCTTAGTCATAGAATATATATATATATATATAATATATATATATATATATATATATAAACTACTAAGAATTTTATGTTTACTATATTACATTTAATATAATATATATAAAATATATATAAAATATATAATATATATATAATTACATTTAATATATTACTATATTATGTTTACTATATTACATTACTTAGTCATAGAATATATATATATATATATATATATATATATATATATATATATATAAACTACTAAGAATTTTATGTTTACTATATTACATTTAGTAGAGTGGGAATGATTAGAATGCATTTATTAGAATTGCTTACATGCTCTGGTCCACATAAACCACTAATAGTTCTCTTCTAATGGAAAGTTCAATAGTTCAGGAAATATTTAGCCACCAAGGCTAGATATCTCATCTGGACTTAAATGTATGTCAGGAATCCCAAATAAGTAGGTTCTAATATTGGTAAATTGAGAGTGAGAGCAAACAAAGAAAGAAACTCTGGACCTAGCATGGGCTTTAGAAACCTCAAAACCTATTGCCAGCAACACCTCTCCTCCAACAAGGTGACACCTCCTCATCATTCTAAGAAGTTCATCAACTGGACACTAAGCACATGTATATGAAGCACGTTTTTCATTCAAACCACTATGTAAGATAAAATTGATCTATTTGTGAAGAAGATATTTGTACAGTCATTTGATTGTGCCATTTTATACTACAGCTCTAAAATATATCCATTTTTCTAAATGTGTATGAAACTCATAACATTTGACTACATTTAGTTTACCATGACTTAGGTTCAATAATGTATGTGTGTCTGTGTTTGTGTGTGTGTGTTCATGTGTGGCATGTGTACATTCATAAATCCACAAGCATATATTTCTGCTTGTCAGTATAGGTACTCAGTAAATACCTGATTATTGTCAGTGTATATTGGGGAATGAGAAATTAGTAAAAATTATAATCACCCTCATGAATATCAGAAAATATAAATATTAGTGAAACAGGTATCGTGGTACCATTTAATTTTACAACAGCAGTTTAGAGATTTTATAATTAAAAGAAAGGATAACATTTTTGAGATTGTTAATATAATTTTTATTCAAAACCTTTAGGTCATGAAATACAATAGAGCAAACTATTCTGCTCTGTTGCTTCTGCCATTCAGTCTTACATGGTTTGTATTCATGTGACTAAAGTTGTACTCTCTATATTCCATTTACAATATTTCATTCAAATAGATAGGGAATTTGAACATATGATGGATTTTACAAAATAAAAGGGAACAAGTTTATTTGAAATGAAATATAGATAAACAGAAATAACCTTTATAATATAAATGCAACACACATTTCTCTTTCCTATATTTTTGCTATAGTAAAATAAAAAGTAATTCTAGAATCATTTACATGCTTACTATTTCAGGATTCAAGAACTATTTTGATAATTTTGGTAATGGATTAAATTAGATATACAGATAATACATACTAAATCTGGTTAATAGTGGAGTAACACTAAATATGTTAATATGTCTTGATGAGCATAACAAACACAGGTCATCTTATTTTTACCTTTAATTTAAAATAATATTTTTTCACAGATAGCATATCCTGATTCTTGTTTCTCCTCCCTTTCCTCCTCCCAGTTTCTCCCTATATCCCTCCAATTCCTATTCAGTCCCTTTCTGTTTCTCAGTAGAAACAAAGAGGCTACTAAGAGATAAATGTAAAAATTAAATAAAACAAACACAACTAATGATAGAAAATTCAAATGGTGTACAGGATAGGACAAAAAACCAGAAGAAAACAAGCCCAGAAAGGACACAAGAAACAGTTACCCACTCAGTCACACACTCAGGAATCTCATAAAAACACTGAACAGGAAGTCAAAATGCATACACAAATGACCTGAAAGGTAAGCAGGGAGAAGAGAAAATATATAAATTAAATAAATTTAAAATATTAAGACAGAATCAAAAAGAGAAAAAAAAAAAAACCTCATAACATAACAAAATGAGATAAGGAAGTTCCAATGATGACATTGAGTTCATTTTGTGTCAGCCATCAACTCATCAACTGCTGGCATGTGGGCTACTGTTAAGAGTAGTTTGTTTGCCTAGTGAGAGTCCATTGGGAAAAAAACTAAATTTTCATTAGCAAGTTTTTATCAATTAGTGTTTCTGGGTCATGTGACCACTTCTTTTAGGTCAGTGACCCCATGTGGTACATGGTCTGTGCATGCTGTCTCCTTCTATGTGAGTACATACAAGTGTTGTTAGAGGACTTTGTTCCCTTTGTCTTCTCCATCCCTTAAGGCTTTTTCATTCTTTCTGCCTCTTCTTGCTCAGGGTTCCCTGAGCTCTGAGGGAAGGCATTTAATGGAGATATTGAGTTTATGGCTCAGTGTTCCATATTCTCTCTACTCTACTTAATATCTGGCTGAGGGTCTCTGTACTTGTTGTTCACTGCTGCAGGAGAAAGTGCTCTTAATATGACTGGGCTTTCTCTATCTATCTATCTATCTATCTATCTATCTATCTATCTATCTATCTATCTATCTATCTATCTATTTTTCATTCACTCGGAGAAGTAGTGTTTGATTTTACAGTAGGTCTCTAGGCTATCTAGTCTCAGGTTCTGAGTCACCCAAGCAGATTTGGGTATGGATTCCATCTCACAAAATGGACTTTGCATAGCATCACATACAGGCGAGTTATTCTCACAAACTTTGTACTATCATTATGCTAGCATATCTTGCAGGCAGAAAAACATCATCGATCAAAGTGTTTCTGGATGAACAAAACAATCTAATTGTATTTTTGGTTTCAAATACTGTCAGACATGGTTTACAGTAACTATAGGACAGTAAATCATCTGAGAAATGCTGATTGTATAAGTGTTCAGCAAACATGGACAGTAGTCAGTATACATAATTTCTATATAGCATTTCAAAGTTATATGAAGTGAAATGCATACGTAAAGTGGGATAATATAAATTCACAGGAGGCCAGGCAGTGATGGCGCATGCCTTTAATCTCAGCACTTGGGAGGCAGAGGCAGGCGGATTTCTGAGTTCGAGGCCAGCCTGGTCTACAAAGTGAGTTCCAGGACAGTCAAGGCTATACAGAGAAACCCTGTCTCGAAAAAGAAAAAAAACTAACTAACTAACTAACTAAATAAATAAAATAAATAAAATAAAAAGTGAGTTCTAGGACAGTCAGGGTTATGCAGAGAAACCCTGTCTCAAATAAATAAATAAATAAATAAATAAATAAATAAATAAATAAATAAATAAATAAATAAATAAATTCACAGGAACAACGTAACAGAAAATCTAATATTCACCTTAATGAAAAATACCATAGTTTATAACAAAACATCTAAAATGAAACTGTGAGAGAGACACTATCACACATTGACTGTACCTATGACAAAAGATGTCTCTTCAGTAGTCTAAGCCTTATTTTCTTTGGACAAAATGTCAGTGAGAATTTTATGGTCCCTTAATAATATTTAGTAAGTACTGAATAAATCCAACTACACAGTATAACTCAGTATCATGCACTGAACACTAAACACAACATTGTTTACCTGACTTGGATTCCCACATCGTCTTTATGAATGCTAAGACCAAATACATGATGACAAAAATCTAAGAAAAAAAGCAAGAACAATATACAAGGTCACCAATTAAATTCTTAGTAGTTTAAAATAAGTTATTCCAAATATACAATTCTTAAAAGTTCTTTTTGTGATCTACTGTAAACTTCTTTTGGAAACAAGATAGTTTGCCAAACAGTTCTCGGTGTTTGGGAGTTATAGATTTCCTGAAGACGGTTTTTCTTTTTCTGTTTCCTTCATTTTGTATGTGTATTTTAGCAATTTCCTGTGGAATTCCTAAAGCCCCAACTAATGGAGGCATCCTTACAACGGACTACTTGGTTGGAACTCGAGTTACCTACTTCTGCAATGATGGATACAGGCTGTCATCCAAGGAACTCACCACAGCCACCTGCCAGTCAGATGGAACATGGAGTAATCACAATAAGACCCCTCGCTGTGTTGGTATGTACACTAGTGGAAATTTGTCAGTAGCTTGCAATTAATATGTTATATGACTTAAAATTTTGTGTACTGTTGGCTTTTAAAAGTTATTTCCTGAAAATGCCCTTGGATAGAGATAAGAGTTAATTGATCTGTGTTGTGTCATCAAATACTGAAGGACAGGAAACAGGTGTTTTGTTCAATTTTAGAAATTCCAAAATACATAAAGGTCTCAAATGTGATATTTGTATTTTATGTAACTAAGTTCTATTTACTTTGTAAAATAGCGTTTCTTAATAAATTCATGGTATAGGAAACCTTTAAACATACATGCTAATAATCTTCTATTTCAGTAAACCAAGCTCTAAGTTTATAAGACCACACAATGATGCTGATTATCCATAACTTTGACTTTACTTAGTGTCTTTTTTCTTACTTACATTTAGAATTTTTTCACTGCTACTGTTACTATCATAGTATACTAATAAATACATAATTATAACTGAAAATAATTTTGATAAAAATTAAGTAATATCTTATTTCCTCTATTTCAATTTCTTGTCACAATTATTACTAACATTTGAATGTCATTATTTTATTTAAAGTAAGAATTTTTCATAGTGTGTATTCTCTAAAAGATGCCTAATATTGCTTTTATGTATCTTAAGCAACTTTTTAATGAGCAAACGTAGGTATTATAGCTCTTGTTCACAAAGACCATTCTGATCAAGCACATTTTCTGAAACTAAGTTTTTCAATAAACATTTTAATAATAAAGAATGACAGCAAGTGAAGTAACTGGGATTCTAGGTGGATACACACACACACACACACACACACATATATATTCAGTATATATATATATATATTGGAATTGTGAAATAACTCAATTCAAAGAACTTCCAACAGCTTCTGAGAAAATAGAAATAATTAATGATTAATGTACAAATATGAACAAGTGTTACTTTGTAGAACACAATACAGAATTAACTAAGTCAATGTCAGCATGAAAGATCAATATGTTTTAGCTCTCCTTAGGTACTGGGGTGGTACTTGCCTTACTAGCATCTATGTTGTTTGGATTTACACAGTTGTTACATGTCCAAGTATCAATTCCTTTACCTTGGAACACGGAAGATGGAGAATTGTGAATGGCTCACATTATGAATATAAAACTAAGGTGGTTTTCAGCTGTGATCCTGGCTATCATGGACTTGGCCCTGCCTCTATTGAATGCCTTCCTAATGGTACTTGGAGTTGGAGAACTGAAAGACCGTACTGCCAAAGTAAGTAGTGTTTAGAAACTCTTCTTGGTGATTCCATGTCCTGCATTACTTCTCTTTCTAAACACACCCGTGAATAAACAAGAATGTTTTTGTCTATCCATGAGTGTGTTCCTTTGAGACAGGACATTCACAAAATCCTTGCCTCAAATGGGCTTCCTGGTTTCCGGACCTTAGGTGTGAACCATCATTATAAGTGACATGAAGGCATTAAAAAAAATATTCACATTGCAGTTTAAAGCATGCTAATTATGTTTAGCAAATACTATAAATAAAATCAATTTATGAGATATAGATAAAAACTTTTATTTTAGCAACTAAATTATGCTAAGTTTGCATAATGTTATCTGTGTAGTGTTTTCAGTCTTATATATTAAATTTATTGTTTTTATATTTAACTGTATAATGTGTTAATTATTACAAAAAAGCCACAGAGTCTGTAAATATAAAAATGATCTTTAACTCAGATATCTTAGGACAATGTTTTCAATAACGGTGCTGTATGAAGCTTATTCTTTCTGATCTTGAATTTCCTAAACAAGAAACTCTCATTATTTTATAAAGTTTTTGAAATAATTTAAAGTCATGATATATTTGAAATGCCAACTATATTCAAATTCACATGAAACTAAAATATTATTTAATCAAATTGAAAACTATCAGTGTATTTGTATATATTTTAAAAAACTTTTCTGGGTCTAATAAAAACAACCTAACTAAGCCGGGTGTGGTGGCACATGCCTTTAATCCCAGCACTTGGGAGGCAGAGACAGGTGGATTTCTGAGTTCGAGGACAGCCTGGTCTACAGAGTGAGTTCCAGGACAGCCAGGGCTACACAGAGAAACCCTGTCTCGAAAAAAAACAAAACAAAAGCAAACAAACAAACAAACAAGCAAAAAAACCAACCTAACTAAATAAAGAATCATCAATTGAAATTCTTCTCAACTTCCTTTACCTATTTGTTATATTATTACCAGAAAATACATAGATTAAAATTCATCCTTTTATCCTGAATACAAAAGACATTTTTGGCATAAAATATAGCACAAGGACTCAGATTTTATAGTGAATAAACAATCCAATGAGATTATTATGGCTAATAAATTTAATATTATAGATAATTAGCTATCTTATATCTGTCATATATATATATACATGCATATATATATATATATATATATATATATATATATATATATATATATATATATATATATATATATATATATATATATATATATATATATGTAACATTTTTTATAATTTTTTAGCAGTAAGTTTTGGATATGAGTTTTTGGTTAACCCAAAGAGATTTTGGTTATCCTGTGTCACAAGATAATAAGATTAAGAAATAATGATAATAAATCTAGAGTACTAAATACTACAGCAGCTTCTAATTCATATGCACTTTCCAATAGCCAAAGTTAAGAAAGATTGGACTAATGAGCTATATTTTTCCAAAGATAAAGAATAAATATTAAACTATATTGTATCCTTTTTCTTTTCTCCTACATACAATTTATTTTACAAATGCCATTTTTATATTTAAGAAAATCAAATCATAGGTAACTAAAAATGTAAGCAGCATGCTATTTTTAGCAGGTGCATTTAAATAATGTTTTATGCATGTTTACTTTTTGTTTATAAGTCATCTCCTGTGGAGAGTTACCAACACCTCCAAATGGAAATAAAATTGGAACTCAAACTTCGTATGGCTCCACAGCCATCTTCACATGTGACTCGGGATTCATGATTGTGGGTTCCGCTGTACGAGAATGCCTCTCCTCTGGTCTGTGGAGTGGATCGGAAACCAGATGTCTAGGTACAGATTTTAACTCACTTTATCTTTCTTCCCAACCAGCACAAACAAGAGGAAAGTGACCCTATTCCCTGATATGAGGTGGCAACTTTTATTTACAAAGGGTTAAAAAACAGAAGAAGCTTATTGCTGACATGTCTCATGGTAGAAAACTGATTACCCGTAGCATCATTCAGCTAATATTTCTATCAAGAATCTTATAATGATGGAAACATATTCTTTCTCTGCTGAAAAGAAAACAGTTAATTACTGAAAATATACAAGCTGAATTAATACCACTTAGCTTATTCTAAGCTACAGTCAGCTCTCTACATTTCAGTCTTTCTCCTCTTTTAATTTATAAAATGAAATTTGCTTAAAAATAGTCTATTAAAGCCATTAGTCTATAGTTTTTGAAAATGATTTTAGACAACAGGATTTTTTCTCATCCTTAGATGTTTCTCAAAAATCTGTTGAGAAATAATCAATCAAACGAACAATCCCTTTCCTTTTATTATGGAAAGAATAATATGGATTGTACATCATTTCCACTTAGAAAAGCTTCAATAACTTCTTTCATATCAAGAGATTTCTATAATTTTGTTTATTTATCCAAGATAATTTAAGTGATATTGTTTATTTATTCACATGTTGATATTTTCATATTTTATGTATTAATTTCAAAACTGCACTAGAACTTATACTTTTTAAAAATGTTATTTAAGTATGAATAGTACAAGAGTCTATCTTTGGTTACCATACCTTGGACTTTTAATAACTTTGAAAAAATGTTTACATAAATACATTATTTGAATATAAAAGGTTTAGTTTGAGTAAGAACTTATATTTAACAGCTGTAACTGTAAAATAGTTTCTTTATATTAGAGGACTCATTCATTAGTGTCTTGTATAAAACTACTACCAAAAATGTAAACATATCCAATTTTAGTATATTAATAAGTGATTATGCAAACAAAAGAATATTTTAATATTTCCCAAAGTACTTTTACTTTATTGATTTGAAGTCTAGATTCCTTCGTATACTTATAAATTGGAAGATTTATATGTAATATATTTATTATATTTTATGTTGTATTTTGTGATATTGTATGGTTTTACCACCACAATACACTCTAACTATATTCCCTGGAAAAATGTATTGAAGAAATATTTATGAATAAACCATTCTTCAGAGTCTGTGACTATAATTTCATTGTAGAACTATATATTATAAAGGCTATATTGTTGGCATTTAATATAAACCCAGAATTGTGCTGGTAAGAGAAGGATTCCAAAAAAATGATCCTACAGTCTTGAGCTAGAAATTGTCCATAAGGATTCATTCACTCTCAGCTTACTTTTCTGACACTGAACCCCTTTGCATCGTTGGGCCAACAGAATGTTCTTCTGATAATTTAATGGGATACAGTGAATTATATTTCCTACATCTCAGTGATTTTTTTTTTGTTTCTTAATTGGAAAAGCAATAAATATCACATGATTATTTGTCTCTGATTCATTATATATCTAACCCTTTGTCAGATTTGCTTACCACATATCCATCTACATTTCAATTTTTAAAATTTTTTATTAGATTTTTTTCTTCATTTACATTTCAGATGCTATCCCCAAAGCCCCCTATACCCCTGCCCTGCCCTGCTCACCAACCCACCCACTCCCACTTGCTGACCAAGGGCCTCTCCTCCCACTGATTGCCAAGTAGGCCATCCTCTGCTACATATGCAACTAGAGACACAGGTCCGGGGGCGGGGAGTACTGCTTAGTTCATATTGTTGTTCCTCCTATAGGGCTGCAGACCCCTTTAGCTCCTTGGGTACTTTCTCTAGCTCTTTCATTAGGGGCCTTGTGTTCCATCCAATAGATGACTGTGAGCATACACTTCTGTATTTGCCAGGCATTGGTATAGCCTCACAAGAGAGAGCTGTGTCAGGGTCCTATCAGCAAAATCTTTCTGGCATAGGCAATAGTGTCTGGGTTTTGTGGTTGCATATGGGATGGATCCCCAGGTGGGGCAGTCTCTGGATTGCCTTTCCTTCCATCTTAGCACTGAACTTTGTCTCTGTAACTCCTTCCATGGGTATTTTGTTCCCCATTCTAAGAAGGAGCGAAGTATCCACACTTTGGTCTTCCTTCTTCTTGAGTTTCATGTGTTTTGCAAATTGTATCCTAGATATTCTAAGTTTCTGGGCTAATATTTGCTTATCAGTGAGTGCATATCATGTGTGTTCTTTTGTGATTGCATTACCTCACTCTGACTGGTAAGATGGAATCTCAGGGTTGTTTTGATTTGCATTTCCCTGATAATTAAGGATGTTGAACATTTTTTCAGGTGCTTCTTAGCCATTTGGTATTCCTCAGTTGAGAATTCTTTTTT
>NC_034606.1:13978401-14043987 GCF_900095145.1 Mus pahari | reverse complement strand
TTTTTTTTTTTTTTTTTTTTTTTTTTTTTTTTTTTTTTTAGCTCTGTACCCCATTTTTTAAATGGGGTTATTTGATTTTTTTATTAAATTATTTTATTTATTTACTTTCCAAAAGTTGCCTCCCTTCCTGGTCACTGTTCCCTGAGTTCTTCTCTCCATTTCCCTTCTCCCTTGCTTCTGAGAATGTGCTCCCCTAGCCATTCATCCCCCACTTCACCCCCACCAGGATCCTGGAGCATCAAGATTCTATAGATTAACCACATCCTCTTTCACTGAGGCCAGACAAGCCAGTTCTTAGTTACATATATATGTGCCAGGGGCCATAGATCAGCCTGGGTATACTATTTGGTTAGAAGCTTAGTCTCTGGGAGCTCTGAGGGGACTGGGTGATTTGACATTGTTGTTCTTCCTATGGAGCTACAATTCCCATCAGCTCCTTCAGCCCTTCCCCTAACTCTTCCATAGTGGTCCCAGACCTCAGTACAATGGTTGGCTGTAATTATCTGCATCTGTCTCTTTCATCTGCTGGTAGAGACTCAGAGAATAGTCATGCTAGGCTTCTGTGTGCAAGCACAACATAGGACCAGTAATACTGTCAGGGTTTGATGCCTGCACATGGGATGGATCACAATTTGGGCTGGTCAGTGAGAGTCTCTGCTCCATTTTTTGCCCCGTGTTTCCATGCATGTTCTTTTGGGTTTGGGTTACCTCACTCAGGATGATTTTCTTTGTTTTTTTTTTTTTGTTGTTTTTTTGTTTTTTTTTTTGGATGATGCTTTTTTGTTTTAGTTCCATCAATTTGCGTGCAAATTCATGGTTTCCTCATTTTTAATAGTCAAATAGTATTCCATTATGTAAATGAACCACATTTTTTATATCCATCCTTTGTTCAGGGACAGTTGGGTTGTTTCCAGATTCTGGCTATTACAAATAAGGGGCTGCTATGAAAATATCATGTGCACTCATAGTGTGGTGGAATGGTGGATCATCTTCTGGGTATATGCTCAGAAGGGGTATAGCTGGGTTTTCAGGTAGAACTCTTTCCAATTTTCTTAGAAACCACCAAATTAATTTCCATAGTGGTTTTACAAATTTGCAATCCCACCAGCTATAAAGGAGTCTTCCCCTTTCTCCACATCCTTGCCAGCATGTGCTATTGCTTGAGTTTTTGATCTTGGCCATTCTAATTATGATTAAATTGTTTTGCAACCGTATGAAATAACCTGTAAATATATTTCCTCAATGAATATTTAAGTAAAACAAGTAAAGAAACATTAAAAACCTTAGCATCTGTATTATTAGCAAGACATCTGTATTTGTGTATGGTTCTTGCTTTTGTTTTAATTGGCACCTTTTTTTTTATTTATTTTTTAGTTTTGAGATAGAGTATTTCTATATAAATCCTAGCGCCTCTGCCTCCAGATTGCTAAGATTAAACGGTAGCACCATTTCTGCCTTCAATATTTCCTTCTGTTTTTATTCTGTTGAATTGTGTTTTTCTCTATTTTTTAATTTTCCTTTGTGGTATTGTAGATTATTTTATATTTAATTACATTTTCATGTGAATAACTATTCTTAATCAATTCTGGTTATGATTTTGATCACTGTATTTTATTAGTTTCTTTCCCAGTCTGGTTTGTTTCTTTATTTCTTTTCTTTTTTTTTTTTTTTTTTTGATTGGATATTTTATTTATTTACATTTCAAATATAATCAATCCCCTTTCCCTATTCCACTCCCAGAACCTCCCTATCCGATCCCCGCCCCCCTTCTATGAGTGTGTGCCCTCACCCGCCCAACCACTCTTGCCTCCCTGCCCTTACATTCCCCTACAGTGGGGCAGCAAGCCTTCATGGGACCAAGGGCCTTTTCTCCCATTGATGCATGACAAGGCCATGCTCTGCAACATATATGGCTGAAGCCATGGGTCACTCCATGTGTACTCCTTTGTTGGTGGTTTAGACCCAGGGAGCCCTGGTTGGTTGATACTGTTGTTCTTCCTATGAGGTAGCATACCCCTTAAGCTCCTTCAGTCCTTTTTCTAACTCCTCCATTGCAGAATGGAACACATGATCAGTTCAATGGATTGCTATGAGCATCCACCTCTGTATATTGCAGTCTCTGGCAGAGCCTCTCAGGAGACAGCTATATCACACTCCTGTCATCATGCACTTCTTGGCATCCATGGTAGTGTATGGGTTTGGTGACTGTATATTAGATGGATTCCCATGTGGGGCAGTCTACGGATGGCATTTCCTTCAGTCTCTGCTCCACACTTTGTCTCCATTTTTGCTCCTGTGAGTATTTTGTTACCCCTTCTTAGAAGGATTGAAACATCCACACTTTGGTCTTCCTTCTTTTTGAGCTTCATGTAGTCTGTGAATTGTATTTTGGGTATTCTGAGCTTTGTGGTTAATATCCACTTACCAGTGAGTGTATGCCTTGTGTGTTCTTTTGTGAATCGGTTACTTGACTCAGGACGAGTTCCTCTTTTACCATGTCCTTGCCAGCATCTGCTGTCACCTGAGTTTTTGATCTTAGCCATTCTTACTGGTGTGAAATGGAATCTCAGGGTTGCTTTGATTTGCATTTACCTGATGATTAAGGATGTTGAACATTCTTTTAGGTGCTTCTTGACCATTCCCATTTCCTCAGTTGAAAATTCTTTGTTTAGCTCTGTATCCCATTTTTAATAGGGTTATTTGATTGTCTGGGATATAATTTCTTGAGTTCTTTGTATATATTGGGTATTAGCGCTCTATTGGATGTAGGGTTGGTAAAGATATTTCCCAATCTGTTGGTTGTCTTTTTGTCCCATTGACAGTGACCTTTGCTTTGCAATTTTATGAGGTCCCATTTGTCAATTCTTGATCTTAGAGCACAAGCCATTGGTGTTCTGTTCAGGACTTTTCCCCTGTGCCCATGTATCAGAGGCTCTTCCCCACTTTCTCTTCTATTAGTTTCAGTATATCTAGTTTTAGGTGGAGATCCTTGATCCACTTGGAGCTTTGTACTAGGAGATAAGAATGCATACATGTGTATTCTTCTACATGGTGACTGCCAGTTGGAACATTTGTTGAAAATGCTGTGTATTTCCACTGGATAGTTTTAGCTCCTTTGTCAAAGACAAAGTGACCATAGATGTGTGGGTTCATTTCTGTGTCTTCAATTCTATTCCATTGTTGGGCTCTAGGAAAGTTAGGGGATGACCTACTTCATCAGGGGCTATACTTTACATTCATTGTGTGTGTGTCTCTCTGGGGGGGGCACTTCAACTTATTTGCTAAATTTAAAGGAATAAGTTGAAGTACTTGGTTTTTGTTTATACTTTTAATTTGCTTTATTATATCTTTGTTATAAGTGTTGCCTACATTTACTGCACACAAAGCACATTTTCAGATATCAGAAACAAAATAAAGAAACACTTAAAAAAAATTCTGTTCTATTGATCTTCCTGCCTGTCTCTGTACCAATACCACACAGTTGGTTTTTGTTGTTGTTGGTTTGTTTCTTTGTTTGTTTGTTTTATCACTATTGCTCTGAAGTACAGCTTTGAGGTCAGGGATGGTGATTCCTCCAGAAGCTCTTTTATTGTTTTCGCTAACCTGGGTTTTTTGTTATTCCAAATGAATTCGCAAATTGCCCTTTCTAACTCTATGAAGAATTGAGTTGCAATTTTGATGGGGATTGAATTTGTAGATTGCTTTTGGCAAGATGGCCATATTTACTATGTTAATCCTGCCAATCCATGAGCATGGGAGATCTTTCCATCTTCTGAGATCTTCTTTAATTTCTTTTTTCAGAGACTTGAAATTCTTGTCATACAGATCTTTCACTTGCTTGATTACAGTCACACCAAGGTATATTGTATTATTTGTGACTATCGTTTCCAGGTCTTGTTTAGATTGCCATATTCTGGAGATTTCATGGGTGGAGTTTCCTCGTCATATATAGAAGATGCAATATCACAGCAATTTTCTAGGTTCTTTGGATCTTACACTCTCTCTGTCCCTTCATCTGCAATGTTCCCTGAGCCTTGATTGTAGGATTGTTATGTTTATGTACCAACTGGGGCTTGGCAGCACATATCAGCTGTAATCTGGATATTGCCCTCTTTTGCTCACTGTAATGATATAGATTTGCTTCAAAAGGAAGGTTGCTTGATGAGAGGCAAGAGCTGTGCTTACCTGTTTGTGTTGCAAGTATTTAGAAAGTAGTTTAAGTATTGTACTGGTTTAAGAAAATGTTAGTAGTCATCTCTAAAAATCCATAATCTCACTAGACAATGGCAGATGCTGGGCCTGAAGCTTAGATTTATCTTCATTATTTGGTTGTTTATTTTCCTATTTTTAGAGTCAAAACAAAATAGTAAAACATAATGATTATGTAATACTGTGTTTTCTAATTAGAATATATAAACCAAACAGGGATTATACTCACTGTGGAGTGGTTAGGATGTACAGGTCATGCATTTAAACACTTATACTACAGAGACCCATTGGGAGAGTTGTGTTAATAAAATTTCTTCCTAAATACTGTTTTCTTCCTTATTCTTAAAGTGAAAGTTTTCTTCTTTATTCATAATATCTATCTTCTGATAGATATTAATTTTTATATATCAAAATACTGTATATTTTTAGATCAATCCACTAGGCAATTTTTTTTCAATTTTTAAATGCTTGATGTTTTCAGAATGTGTTAGTTACCTGTAAGTTCTTTAGTACTTTATGAATATTTAATAATACTTATTTGACAATATTAATTACCATTTAATATTTAATAATATTAATTTTGATAAAGCTAATTATGTATACAAATCACAAATAAGTACTACATACAGGCACTTTATTAAAACTCCTTTTTGACAAATTTCAGCGGGTCACTGTGGAATTCCAGAACTCATTGTGAATGGTCAAGTCATTGGAGAAAATTATGGATATAGAGACACAGTTGTATATCAGTGTAACCCTGGCTTTCGTCTGATTGGTTCTTCTGTGAGGATATGTCAGCAGGATCACAATTGGTCTGGTCAGCTCCCATCCTGTGTGCGTAAGTAAGCATGGCAATTGGAATTATGTTCTCCTGTTCTCAAAAATAATCAGTCAATCATGGTTTTTACTGGGCAACATAAATACTTGTGTTGATTAACTATATATAGATGACAATGTAAATTAAATTTTATAATCTATTCACATATACTGTTCACATATTCAGCAATCGTTAAGGATCATATAAAATTATGAATGGAGGAAATATTAATTTTGTATTATATTTTTATGAAGATATAAGTTAACTACAAGTCTCAGTACTTAATGTAAATATTTATAAGTGAACATTTGTGTGTAGATGGCATATTCTCAACATGTTTTCTATATAAGAATTTAAAGTTGTTGACACCGCTGTGTAACAATGTCAACACTCTTGTGATGTGAGACTACAAAGCTTTTTTTAGTGTAAATCCTTCTGGTAAATGTTCTTTAGTAATTAGGATGCTATAGCTAGCTCATCAAAGCATATCCTGATGAAGTGTAATTAGTGGAGAAAATAATCATCAGAAGTCATTTGGAGAGCCATTGTGCTGATGTCATACACACTGCTAATTATGTCAGTTAAGTCAAGTAGTTTGCTCCTTCAAAGCTCTATTTCATAAACGTTTAAAAATGTTTATCACTATGGCTTTCTTTAGCTTCAGAACTCTTACATTCTTAAATATATTGATATTATGTATATGAAGTATGAGTAATATGCTTGATAACTGATTATAGTTGTTTAATCAACATTAGAAAATTTATGATAGTCCTATTTCTAATTTCTTTAACACAAATACAAAACTGTTTGGCTACACATACTATTAGATATTTACAATTATGTTTCTATGGAAAGACCTGTCATTTTAATAAATCTTTTGATGAATTCTTGTATGAATTCATACTTTAAAATATGAAGCTAGAAAGATGCTTCAGTGATCACGAACACTTGTTTCTCTATTAGAGGATGAACAATTTAACTTCCTGCATACATGGTGGCCTCCCAACCATCCAGGAGGATTACAGATATTTGAGGCTTTCTGGCTTTTGTGGACACTGTTTGCATATAGCAGAGGTGTGCACACAAACACAAACACACACACACACACACACATGCTCAACACATTATACTACAGAAAAATTTTAAAAATAATAATTAAATTAAGTTTAAGACTTTTTTTTAACTTTATCTTAAATCCTTAAGTAGTTATAGCTGTGTTTTGGAGTTATAAGTAATGTCTTTCCATACATGAAGTATGAATTTAATCACGCTGCTCTCATTCATTTATTATTGTTTTAACGATGAGACAGCACACAAACTTTCAGACTGGGGAAAGAAGGGAAGGTACTCTGTGTGGAACATTCGAGTGGAAAGGAGCTGAGGACCTCAAAATCAAGAAGTAGTAAGAGTGCCAGGTGACGAGTTGCTGGTCAGTTTGGAGAGACTTTATGTGTTGAAACACCATGAATGGGGATAAAAGTTTCCTGCCTGGTAACTGTTTCATGAGCCCTAAACTGATGCTTGACTCTCGCAGGCTAGAGCTGTGCCACCTACACCAGAACTGACTTACACTGCACATAATACAACATGTGTATGTGTCTGTGCATGCATGAGTGCTTTGCGTGTACATGCATGCATGTGTAGCATTTTGCATGATAGGCAAGTGTTTACATGTGGGCTTCAAATTTTTCCCATGGACAGAACCTTGGTAAATCATCATCTCTAAGTTAGTCAAGGTGAAGGGTTAGCTTGGAGAGGCAAAGGGTAGGGCGGAGAGGGAGGTTGTGGGATGGGAGGCTTGTGGGGGAGTAATTGGGAAGTGGGATATCATTTGCAATGTAATGAATGGAATGATTAATTAAAAAAAAAAAAAAAAGGTGAGGGGTTAGGCCAGAGTGCTGTGAAGCTCAGTATAAAGTATGCACTTTATATTTATACTTATGGATATTTGCTTCATTTTTTTAAAATCCAGAATCTTTTTTTTTTTTATTTACTCCCTTTTAATTTCTCATTAGAAAGGAAGAGCCTCCTAAGAGACAATAGCAAAACATAACAAATATAACATAACAAAGTAAAATATACCAAGATATAATGAAAACTATCACACCAAAGTTAGACAAGGCAAACCAGCAGAAGGAAAAGAGCCCAAAGAGACTGCACAAGTATCAAAGACACACTCGGGAGTCCCATATAAACACTAAACTAGAACCCATAATATATATGCAGTAGACCTGTTACAGACCTATGTAGGCCCTGTCCATGCTATTTCAATCTCTGTGAGGGTCCCTGAGAGGGGGAGGACTTGATGGACACTTCCCATCTAGACCTGAGTGTTCCAAGGTCTCTCTCTTGAAACAATAGTAGCNTTTGAGAGAAAAGAAGTCTTTCTTAGCTTCCTGGGCTATTTAGTAAAATAATAGCATCTTTTAAAATATACATTTCTAGTTGATGCATTGCTATAGTGAACTACCTGATGCTGAGTATTTTACCAACAAACAAACAAACAAACTGATATTTGTTTAGATCGCAATTTAAAGGGCTGAAGGCTCAAACCGAGTGGGCAGATCTGTTCGCCTCTGATGAATGTGCCTTAACTGGTCACAAAATGGTGACAATAGAGTTGGAAGAAGTGCAGAAGAGGTCAAGCTGGTGTGCTGGGGCTTCCTGGCTTCACTGTGTAACAATTTAGTACCATATATTGACAGTTCCTATTCAAAATTGGTAAATTTCAAAGTGTTCCAGCAACAAAACACAAGAAATTCCAGAAGCCATAAGTACAAGTGTTTATAGCTAAGTCAGCAGCATCTTCTAACAAAGTATAGACAGGTTATTCAAGAGCCAAGATAGAAAATAAAATCAAATTAAGTAAATAGCAAAACAGGTTTAAAATAAAAGATGTTGAGCAACAGAACAGGTTTCTGAAATATTCTATTTTGGCTTAACCTGCTACAAGCTACACATGCTACATGCTAAGCACCTAACTGAAAACAAGTGATACTGGCAATGTAAACATAGAAGAGCCATCCCCAAGCAAGAATAAATCAAAATATTTGGCACTAGTATTAGCAGAAGTTGTATCTTTCACTGATCCCCAATNGAACAGTTAACAATATTGTAGACCAAATACCCCAGGGATCAGTGAGGGCTATAAACAAGAGGAGTAAAATTTAGTTCCTGCCACAAGGGAACTTGTACCTTGTTTATAGTTATAGTATCAGAATTTAAAGGATGTTTTTTAAAAAGTGCCAGCTTCCTGTGGAGGTGTAGATTACTAATAGGAAAGTCCTATTGTTCTGATTTAATAGTTTGTGCAACTGGATCAACAGTTTAATCATGGCAGAATCTAAGAATAAATATCCCTGCCATTATGGTCCTCTAAGTTCAACAGGAACATTGGTTACACATTCTCTGGTATTTGGAGGCACAAGTGGAATTTCCCACAAGCAGCACATTCACATGCAGGATGGGCCATTATATTGACTTCAGCCATTTGTAATTAATTTTCACAGGTAATGGAAAGGACTGGTGGGTGAAGATGTAAGGGAACTTTTAAAACCGACTTCTTAATATAATCCCCGCTCCACTTCTTTATTGGCCTTAAATGCTTGAACGATGGCCTTTATATTGTCCCTATTTGTAGTGATCAGTTAAATTGACGAATAGCAGAAATACTAAATTTAATAGATCGTACTTAATATTTTGCTCTTAAGCTAATGTTCTTCTAAATTAGTTAAGTTTAAATGATAATGTCTTCCTTTACAAAGGCCACAAATTCAAAAGCTCCCTAAGCCTGGATTATGAGCATTTAAAGGAAATGTGGCCAAAGGAAGGAGCTTGTGTGTTAGAGAGAGTAATATCTTAATGCATTGTTATTGCTTTATTGATTGGAATTGATTTTTTGCCTGTTCATTTTCATAGGTGCTCCTATTGTGACAGCCATTGGGGAAACTGCAAAATATCTCCATCTAAGAGCTCTTTGTATCATTCTCTACACATTTTAAGAGAAGTCTTAAATCTCACCACATTAATATGCTTTAGAGCAAACATGAATGGTTTTTGAGAGCTAGTAATATTTCTTTCACACTGTGTGAATTTATTGAATTTATTATTTTTTTTTCATTTCTTTTTTTTTTTTTAATTATTATTATTTTCTTTATTTACGTTTCAAATGCTATCCCGAAAGATTCCCATACCCCTCCCCCCACCTCTGTTCCCCTACCCACCCACTCCCACTACTTGGCCCAGGCCTTGCCTTGTGCTAGGTCATATGGAGTTTGGAAGACCAAGGAGCCTCTATTCCCACTGATGGCCGATTAGGTCATCTTCTGCTACAAATGCAGCTAGAAACACAAACCCAGGGGGTACTAGTTAGTTCCTGTTGTTGTTCCACCTACAGGGTTGCAGCCCCCTTCAGGTACTTGGGTACTTTCTCTAGTTCCTGCATTGGGGACCCTGTGTTCCATCCAGTAGCTGGCTGTGATCATCCATTTCGGTGTTTACCAGGCACTGGCGTAGCCTCACAAGAGGCCACAGTATCAGGGTCCCTTCAGCAGTATCTTGCCGGCATGAGCATGAGCATTAGTATCTAGGNTTGGTGGCTGATGATGGGATGGACTCCGAATGGGGTCCTCTCTGGATAGTCCATCCCTTCATCCCAGCTCCAAACTTTGTCGCTGTACCTATAATTTTTCATGGGNGTTATGTTCCTCATTCTAAGGAGGAATGAAGTATCCACAAATGTTCATCCTTCTTGTAAAATCCAGAATCTTAAAACTACCTGTGTTTAGATAAGATCCTGCCCCATGACTTCTGTATCTTTTAAGAAAAAGAGACCTCATCCAGTTTCAACTCCCTTGATAGATAGTTATTGGAGATGAACTTGAGTACATCAACTATATATATATTGTTTTCTGGATTTCTTTTTTTGTTTGTTTGTTTGGTTTTTGGTTTTTGTTTTTCGAGGCAGGGTTTCTCTGTATAGCCCTGGCTATCCTGGGACTCACTCTGTAGACCAGGCTGGCCTCGAACTCAAAAATCCACCTGCCTCTGACTCCCAAGTGCTGGGATTAAAGGCGTGAGCCACCACTGCCGGGCATGTTCTCTGGCTTTCTATCTTTAAATATCACATATTTATTATCACTACTTCCTAAAAAAGTAAAATTATAGCTTAATAAGGATAATTATATTGTATCTTATTATCATTATTTCTCACATGAATGTAACGTGATAGGTGATTTATTTTATTTTTACCTTAATTATATATGCACTTTTAAATTTCTCCTAAGACCCCATCTCTAATTACTTCCATTAATACTTTAAAAGTATTGTTTAGTAAATGGCAATACAGACATCAACATGAGCATGTTATGCCACTTTCTTCTGCTTGAATACGTAAAACTATAAATGAGAATAGGCTCTCAGGATGAAACTGGTTACTTTACTGAAAATTTTTAACAAGAATAAGAGGCAGTTAAATTTCCAAGTTAATAGGTTGACATTAACAATACAGCTGAAAAATAACTGCCCCTAGGTCATTTAGAAAGTACTAAAAGTAGCTGTGTTCTTTTCTGTGCCTAATTATGAAACATCGTCGCTACGGTTGCTCTGATTAACAGAGTGAGCTGACACAGTAAAATAGTTCATGGAAATACAATGTTTGAGGTAACCCAGCACCACATAAAATGAATTCAAGGACTATAACATAAAAAGAAACTAAATAATTCTAATGAGTCTGTGATTTCCAAGTAAATGTGTTAAATTATATATAAAACATATCCAGTAAGATGGATTGGAATGGAGAATGTTAGCATGGTTTATTTCAAAACATGGTTGACGTTTCTAGGATAGCTTCATGTGGTATGATCGTTGTATACATTAACTAGTCTTATTAAGATTACAGCACTTTTCACCATCCATTTTAATGATTTATTTCCCATATAATATCAAAAGAGCTATTTCCAAATTATATTGAAATGTGAATATGAATATCTCAGTCCTTAAAATGTCTGTTAAATTTAAACTGTCATTTGATATATGTTACAGGCATCTAAAGAGGAAAACTCCTGTCATAGCATGTTTGTGTTTTTGTTTTGTTTTCTTTTTGTATTTCAGTATTATTTCAGGATATATAAACATAATCAGAAGAGCAATATCAAAAACATATAGAACAAATTCAGAATATGAAACATTAAATATATAGTACTTTACAGGAACTGTCATAATTTAGTAGCTGGAGGGATGCTTCATGGTTAAAACGCTTGTTGCACAACCCTGAAGAAATGAGCTCTAGTCCTTTATAATCATATAGCTAGTAAGGAATGGTTTCGCTTGAGTCTATAACCAGAGGTTTATGCAGAGACAGAAGGATTCCTGGGACTAGCAGACTGTCTGCCTGGTAGAAACACTGGCAATATGGGGAAGAGTGACAGAGGATGACACCCAACAGCCTGTCTGGCCTCTATGCATATACCTACACATATATGTGCAAATACATCACATGTACATATTACACACACACACACACACACACACACACACAAGCACACATACATGTATACCCAGGCTAGGAAAGCAGTGTCTTAAAAATCACACAATCTTTTAATTTATTTGTTTAGTTTTTAGTAAATTATTTACTTATATTCCCAAATGTTGCTACATTCCTAGTCCCTACTCCCAAAATCTTATTACATTGCCCCGCCCCCTTTCCCCTCCTCTATGGAATCCCCCTTCCCTGGGGAGTCAAGTCTTTACAGGATTTGGTGCATCCTCTCCCACTGAAGCCAGAAAAGACAGTCCTCTGCTACATGTGTGCTGGGGGCCGCAGATCAGACCATGTACGCTCTTTGGTTGATGGGTTAGTTTCTGGGAGCTCCCAGCAGTCCAGGTTTGTTGATACTGTTGATCTTCCTATGGAGTTACAATCTTCATCAGCTCCTTCGATCCCTCCGCTAACTCTTTCATGGGAGTCTGCATGACCTCAGCCCAGGGCTTGGGTGTGAGTATCTGCATCTGTCTCAGTCAGCTGCTGGTGGAGCCTCTTAGTTGACAGCCATGCTAGGCTCCTATCTGCAAGCACAGCACAGCATCAGTAATATTGTCAGGGAAAACACACATTATCTTAAATAGCTTTTGCTTTTTAATATATTATTTTGCTGAGTTTTTTAAGATCTTTGTTAGTGAAAAGTACTTTGTGTATATCCACATATCAAGTTGTTTTTCTACTTTAAATTGACTAAAGATAATTGTCATGTGATAATTAATATTCTTTGTTGTTTTCTCCTTTCACCAATGATGTAGCTGTTAGCTGTGGTCACCCTGGTAGTCCAATTTATGGAAGAACAAGTGGAAATGGGTTCAACTTTAATGATGTGGTAACATTCTCTTGCAATATTGGGTATCTTATGCAAGGACCAACGAAGGCACAGTGTCAGGCCAACAGGCAGTGGAGCCATCCTCCACCACTGTGCAAAGGTAACTATAGTACAACTGGGGCTGTGGTAGCAATACATCTGTAAAGGCATAGGTGATAGATCTGAAGAGCTCAGGCAGAGAGTAGGCAATTACTAATCAATAAAATAAAAGGCATAATAGTGGTGGGAACATCTCATTCAATGTTTTCAAATGTTATTTTTCTCAATTTTATTTTTACTCAGTTTGAACTGTAATTGCATCATTTCTGCTCTGCATTTCCCTTGCTCCAGAACCTTTCATAATGTGCCATGTCCCCTCTCCACTCTCAGTTTTGGATGTTTTTTGCTTTTGTACACATATGTAAATACACTTGGCAGAATCTGTTTATGGTGTTTGTGTATATGTGGCTTACTAATCTATCATTCTGCATTGCTAAACAAATTAGGGGGCTCATCGATGACCTCACTCAGTAGTTATTAGTTGCCCTTAGTTCTTTGTCTACATGTGAGACTTGTTAAGTTTCGCCCCTCTCACATTATCATGAGTAAAATTATAAGGCTTTCTTTCTGCCTGATATAAGGTCACAGCTATTTTGGAGAACATATATATGGTTCTTAGGATAAATTTCAAGTGCATTTCTATTTATGATTACTGAAATGTGATTTTGATATTTATTTCTTTGTACTTTTATAAAATATCCCTGGATTACAATGCTGTTTGTATACATTCTTTTCATTGTTTGCCTAATAGTTGCAGATTAAAGAGAATTCTTCAGTGATTTCTTAATTTTCAATTTAATATGATAAATTTCATTTTTCTAAAAGTAATAATTTTCTCCAATATTTTAATGTGGTTAACAAAAATAACTCAAGTGGGATCCTTATTCAATCTATATTTAGCACAATTCTCAGGCATTATTATGATCTCCAAAAATTACTTTTAATTTCTTTGCATGTTTCCATCTACACAGATATCAGACTATTATGTCAAAAGTTCTGGGATTTCTGGGGTCTTTGGTTTATTTGACTAAAATCACTTCTGAACTGAAGTTTTTTAAAAATTCAAGAGATTTATACCTAGGAAATTATCTTATTCTTTAATTTTAACTTTCTCTTTTCTTTAGTGGTAAACTGTTCTGATCCTGGAATTCCAGCCAATTCCAAAAGGGAAAGCAAAATAGAACATGGAAATTTTACCTATGGCACTGTGGTATTCTATGACTGCAACCCGGGATATTTTTTATTTGGCTCTTCAGTTTTGATATGTCAGCCAAATGGACAATGGGACAAACCTTTACCAGAATGTATCAGTAAGTAGATAATATGAATTGTTCCTAAAATATATGTCATGGAAACAATATTCATGTTTATTGCTATACATCAAACTCTACACAGGAAGAAATTACCTTGACTTAATTGTTAGTTATGAAAGGTTAAAACAGGAATGAATAATAGGCAAGTGGTTCGCTATAAGTCTACCATGAGTGTCAGTTCAAGAAAGCTAGAAACCCAGAGTGTACAGTACAACTTACTTAAGCTTAGACAATTATAGACTGTCGCTTTTAGGCAGCTTAGATGGTAGGAGCCTTTTATAGGTCTCTGCATCTTTCAGTTGCTTGGCTGATGTGAATCTCTTTTATCTCTTTGTCTGACAGTTTTTCTTGGCAGTCTTTAACTGTTCATATTTACTTGGGGAGAGGGAGGTGTATAGAATCTGGTCACTTTCAGTTTTTTGATTCTTCAGCAAAAGGAACTTCCATGATAAATAAAATGTGACTCAATAAGTTTCCCTCCAAGATGTAGGTTTTAATTGCTACACAAGAAATATTAATATGACATAATATAATTCTTTGGGTATGGATGAAGGCAGCAGATAATGAGACACAAGTACCACACTAATTTTTAAAATTATATTATTGTTTTAGAGGCAAAAATATTTATATTTTGTATAAACTTTAAAGGCCCCTTGGTCTGACCCAGCACAAGGGAACACCTGGGCCAAGTAAGTAGTGGGAGTGGGTGGGTAGGGGAGCGGGGATGGGGGGGTATAGGGAACTTTTGGGATAGCATTTGAAATGTAAATAAAGAAAAAAAAATAAAAAAATTTAAAAAAGAACTTTTTAGACTTAACAAGTAAATAATCCAATCATATAAACTTAAAACAAACTATTGTTTTATATACCTTATTGTTGATGTGAGCAACTATTGTTTCTTCAGATTACGTGATTTAAAGAGCTCCATTTCTTTTTTTTTTATGTTACATTTTTATTTTCTTTTCAATTTATTTATTTGTTTATTTTACACTCTATATTTTATCCCTCCCAACCCCTGTCCACCCTCCTACTGCTCCACATCCCATATTTCCTCTCCACTCCTCTGTCTCCACATTGATGTCCCGACCCCCTACCCCACCTGAACTCTAAATTCCTTGGGACTTCCAGTCTCTTGAGCATTAGGTGCATCTCTACTGTATGTGTGTTGGTGGCCTCATATCAGCTGGTATATGCTGCCTGTTTTGTGGTTCGGGGTTTGAGAGATCTCAGGGGTACAGATTAATTGAGACTGCTGGTCCACCTATAGGGTTGCCTTCCTCCTCAGCTTCTTTCAACAACAGGGGTCAGCTGCTTTTGTCCATTGGGTGGGTGCAAATATCTGCATCTGGCTCTCAGCTGCTCCCAGGTCCCTCCATTCCTCCCCACTTGTGTCTGTTTTTTTTCTCTCTCCTAAGTGGGACTAATGCATCCTCACTTGGGTCCTTCAGCTTGTTGAACTTTGAGAGTTGTGTGGACTATATCTTGGGTAGTCTATACATTTGGGGGGCTAATATCTACTTATTGAGTACATATCATGTATAACCTTTTGGGTCTGAGTTACCTCACTCAGGACGATATTTTCTAGTTCCTTCCCTTTGTCTGCAAAACCCAGGGTGTCCTCATTCTCAATAGCTGAGTAGTATTCTATTGTGTTAATGAACCCCATTCCTTGTATTTATTCTTCTGTCGTGTGCATCTAAGTTGATTCCAGCTTCTGGCTATCACAAATAAAGCTGCTATGAACATAGTGAAACATGTGCCCATGTGGCATGGTGGGGCATCCTTTGGGTATATTCCCAAAAGTGTTATATCTGGGTCTTCAGGTAGATCTATTTCCAATTTTTTGAGGAACCTCCAGATTGATTTCCAGAGTAGTTGTGCCAGTTTGCAATCACACCAAAAATGGAGGAGTATTCCTCTTTCTCCACATCCTCTCCAGCATGTGTTGTTACCTGAAGTTTTGATCTTAGCCATTCTGATTAGTATAAGTAGAATCTCAGGGTCGTTCTGATTTGCATTTCTCTGATCCCTAAGGACTTTGAACAGTGAAATCTCAGTTTAGTTCTATACTCATTTTATGATGGCATCATTTGGTTTTTTTTTGGTGATTAACTTCTTGAGTTCTTTCTATATTTTGGATATTAGCCCTTTATCAGATGTGGGGTTACTGAAGATTTTTTTCCCAATCTGTAAGTTGTCAATTTGTGTTATTGACTATGTTCTTTGCCTTACAGAAGCTTTCCAGTTTCATGAGTTCCCATTTATGAATTCTTGATCTTAGAGTATGAGCAATTAGAGTTTTGTTTAGAAAATTTCCCCCTGTGCCAATGAGTTCAAGGCTCTTTCTCACATTCTCTACTAACAGATTCAATGTATCAGGTTTTATGTTGAGGTCCTTGATCCACTTGGACTTGAGCTTTGTGCAAGGTGACAAATATGGGTCTATTTTCATTCTTCTGCATACAGACAGCCAGTTAGAGCAGCACCATTTATTGAAAATGCTTCCTTTTATCCATTGTTTATTTTTGGCATCTTTGTCAAAGATCAAATGATGGTAAGTGTGTGGTTTTGTTTCTTGGTCTGCAATTCTATTCTATTGGTCAACTTGTCTGTCTCAGTACCAATGCAGTAATCACTATTGCTGTATAGTAAAACTTGAGGTCAGGGATCGTGATTTCCCCAGCTGTTCTTTTATTTTTAAGAATTGCTTTCACTATTCTGGGTTTTTTGCCTTTCCAGATGAATTTGAGAATTGGTCTTTCAATGTCTTTGAAGAATTGTGTTGGGATTTGGATGGGGATAAAATTTAATCTGTAGATTGCCTTTGGTAGGATGGACACATTTGCTATGTTAATTCTACTAATCCATGAATATGGGCGATCTCTCCATTTTCAAGAACTTCTTCAATTTCTTTCTTGAGAGACTTGAAGTTATTGTCATACATGCCTTTCAATGTTTGGCTAGAGTTACCACAAGATATGTTATATTATTTGTGGCTATTGTGAAGGAAGTTATTTTCCTAATTTCTTTCTCAGCCTGTTTACCATTTGTGTAAAGGAAGGCTACTTACTTATTTTTAGTTAATTTTATATCCAGCAACTTTGCTGAAATTGTTTATCAGCTGGAGAAGTTCTCTGGTAGAATTTTGGGGGTCGCTTATGTATACTATCATATCATCTCCAAATAGTGACACCTTTGTTTTTATTCTTTATCAATTTATATCCCCTTGATATCTTTTATTGTCTTATTGTTCTCACCAACACTTTGAGTACTATATTGAATAGATATGTCTTGTCCCCTGCTTCAAATATGTCTCCATTTAATTTGATATTGGCTGTTGNTTTGCAGTAAATTGCTTTTATTATGTTTAGGTATGGGCCTTGAATTCCTGATCTCTCCAATACTTTTAACATGAAGGGGTGTTGGTTTTGTTAAATGCTTTTTCAACATGTAAGGAGTTGATCATGTGATTTTTTTGTATGTGTGTGTATGTTTGTTTCTACAGTGTATTAAGTTAATGGATTTCCGTACATTAAAACAACCTTGCATCCCTGGGGTGAAGCCTACTTGATTGGAATTAATGATGGTTTTGATATGTTCTTGGATTTGGTTTGCAAGAGTTTTATTGAGTATTTTTGCAACTATATTTATAGGCGAGACTCTTCTGAAGTTCTCTTTACCAGGGCACTTAGTCCTATGAACTTTTCTCTTAGCACTGCTTTCATTGTGTCCCACAATTTTGGGTATTATGTGTCAACATTTTCATTAAATTCCAGGAAGTCTTCAATTTCTTTCTTTATTTCTTCCCTGACCAAGTTATCATTGAGTAAAGGATTGTACAGTTTTCACGTGTATTTACGCTTTCTATAGTTTTTGAAAACCAGCCTCAGGCTATGATAAGATGCATGGTTTTATTTCAGTCTTCTTGTACCAGTTGAGGGTTGTTTTATGACCAGTTATATGGTCGATTTTGGAGAAGGTACCATGAGGTGCTGAGTAGAAGGTGTTTTCTTTTGTTTTAGGGTGAAATGTTCTATAGATACCTGTTAAATCCATTTGGTTCATAACCTCTCTTACTTTCACTGTGTCTCTGTTTAGTTTCTCTTTCAATGATCGGTCCAATAGTGAGAGTGGGGTGTTGAAATTTCCCGCTATTATTTTGTGGGGTTCAATGTGTGTTTTAAGCTTTATTAATGTTTCTTTTATGAACTTAGGTGCTCTTGCATTTGGGGTATAGCTGTTTAGAATTGAGACTTTCTCTTGGTGATTTTTTTCCCTTTATGAATATGAAGTGTCAATACACTTGATAACTTTCGTTAAAAGTCTATTTTATTGGATATTAGGATGGCAACTTCTTCTTGTTTCCTGGGACCACTTGCTTGGAAAACTTTTTTCCATCCTTTTACTCTGAGATAGTGTCTGTCTTTGTTATTGAGGTGTGTTTCTTGTATGCAGCAAAATGCTGGATCTTGTTTGTATATCCAGTCTGTTAGCTTATGTCTTTTTATAGGTGAGTTGAGAGATATTAAAGAGAGATGACTGTTGGTTCCTGATATGTTTATTTTTGTAGGTGGTTTTATGTGCTTGTGACTCTCTGTTTTGACTTGGTTGTGAGATCTTAATAAGGAGCACCATTTCTTAAAACTTGTAGATGTTATATTAGGATATAAGACAAATTATTTATACAAACATTGTGTGTGTCTCTGGGTGTATAATCCACCTTTGCATTAAAATAATTTAATGTATTGGGAGAGATCACAGTATTGGGTAAAAAAGCCTTTTGGCAATGATCTTAAGTTCAAGTATTAGAATTTAATGTATAAAAAGTCAGACGTTGTAGATGTGTTCCATGTACTCCTACAGTGAAATAGAAGAAACAGACAGTAAAATGAGTCAGAATTTCACAGGAAATCTATCCTTAGCAAGGTCACAGCATAGCAGAAACAATAGAGACTTTGACTCTAAGCAATTAGGTAGAAGGAAGGAAGGAACTCATTTTAAACAGGTAAACAGTATGTCTTCTGATCTCTGCACTAGTGCTAGAATGCACACACACACACACACACACACACACACACAAACACACAATTCAAGAGTTATAAGTAGAAAGGTTTGAAGCTAAAAGTGGACATAATTCTGATTCAATTGACAAGTCTCAAATTTACTTCATAGGATATAGAAAATTTTTATAAAGTATTAAAAATGATTGTACAAGTAACTTTTGGTTTTAATAAATGATAAAGTTATATTGTATTCATATTTTATTAATAGGCATTTCTTTTGTTTTTATGAATAAAGTATTAATGAAAAGTGTGGCAACACAAGTCCACTATTAGTGAAACAAAGATTTCACATGTTCATAAAATTTCTGATTCCATGTAACTAATGTACGGATTTGACTGTGGAATAAAATTTATTTTACTTCTTTTAGTAGAATAATTCAGTAATTGGAATAATATACTTACAAGAGCTTTATGACTATATTATTAATATAAAAATACTTGGTTTTTTTGTAGAACATAAAAACTTTAAATCCTTTAGGTTTACTTTAATTTTTATTAGTGATAGGCCTTTGACTTTATTGATTAATATGTGTTCTTGAGAAAGTTTGCTAAATACCAAGCTCATCTTTGAAGTTCATGTCTCATATTGCACATTTTATTTGTTTAGAAATGGATAGCTTTGGATGTTTCTATAAGCTTAATTTAATAGTGAACATACACTAATTTTTAAAGTTTCTGCAATATTTGTGTTTTTTATTTTTCTATGCATAGAAACATTGTGAGTGTCAAGAAATTCTTGAATCTTTTCTTTGTTTAAAATCTCAAATGAATTGGTCCCAGACTTGGAAGTAGATTGTGAATCACAAAACTTCTTTTCTCTATCCTTTTAGTCTCAAAATTCTTCCTTTTAGTTTTGGTAGAGTCCAACTTTTAAGCAAACTGAACTTCCTTCCTTATGTTTTCATTTAGTTGACCTACCTCAGTCTTCTAAATAACTTTTACATCCTCTTCCAGTTACATATATATTTCAAACCAACTATTCAAAGCCATGACTGAATATGGTTATGTTCAGTACTAACACACTTTGTTAATGTAAAATAAATATGGTTGTATATATTTGTCTTACAAATTCCTATTAAACTTATCCTCCAGATGAATGATCTAACCCAATAGTTCCCATAACTAAGACATTCATTTTATGTTTCAGAAGCTAAATTTTATAAAGTAGGCATATATATTTTCTTGAGTCTTTAATATTGAGGATATGTTCATTTTAGTAATATTTAAATTAACCTTTTGACATTGCAACCTAATCTGCCATCTACAAAGTTTCTGGTTGAGTACTGAATATTTTTACATAAAGAAAAAGTAAATAAAATATCAGACTATTTTTTAAAAATTTCATTTAATGTTCATTTTCAGATATTCAGATATTTCAAATATTCAGACTTTGGTCACATGTGGTTTTCAGAGTACTGCCTGGAAAATGCTTTGACATGTCAGAATAGAAAATTTTGTAAATTTTGTAAAGAAGATGATTCAAGTTGTTCGATAGGAGATATAAAAAAAATTTATGTTCAAAATTTATGTATTGTAGTGATTGACTGTGGACACCCTGGCATTCCTCCAAATGCTGTCCTGTCTGGAGAGAAGTATACTTTTGGGTCAACAGTTCACTATTCCTGCACAGGAAAGCGTTCTCTTCTAGGCCAGGCATCCAGGACGTGCCAGTTAAATGGACATTGGAGTGGATCTCAACCTCATTGTTCAGGTACTAGTGGAGTGGAAGGTTGTATGACAAAAATTTACTATGATTTCTATTCTGTACAACATCCTCTAAGGACATCAACTTCCCTTTTAAAAACTTTATCAGTGAAGACTGAAAAAAACATTTATTTGAATGCTTGTAAGGGAATGTGAATCAAAAGGCAAAAGAATGATAATTTTCTAGATCAATGGTTCTCAAATTCCTAATGTAATGACCAATTAACCTAGTTCCTCATTTTGTGGTCACCCCCAGCCATAAAATTATTTTTGTTGCTAATTCATAACTGTAATTTTGTTACTGTCATGAATTGTAAGATAAATATCTGATATGTAGGATAGCTAATATGTGACCTCTACCAAAAAGTCATTCAACTTTGCAAAGGGGTCATGAGCCACAGGTTGAGAAACATGGCTCTAAATGCTAATTCTCAGGTGTGTGTTTTGGATTGGGCCTGTGCCCTATGGAAACAACTAAGTGATTTCAGAATATGTTTCAGTATGCATTCATAATGAGTATATAGATATTCTATTTTAATACATATCAAGTTTAAAAACATATAGGAGTAATTTTTATCAGAATTCATTTCTCTTTATTCTTTATTACTCCACATAGAACATATAAGAAAGTACATCTGAAATTGTTTTAAGAGCCATCACAGTCAATTAATCTCTCTCTTTCTCTCTCTCTCTCTCTCTCTCTCTCTCTCTGTGTGTGTGTGTGTGTGTGTGCTTGTGTATGTTTGTATTATGACTTGTATTTTTATTAGATGTTTTCTTCGTTTACATTTCAAATGCTATCTCCTTTCCTAGTTTCCTCTCTGAAAGTCCCCTATACCATCCTCCCCACCCTTCTCTTTATTTCTAAGGAATACTTACTTAGTGGTGACTTAAAAACAAATTCTAAATACTTTAAATTGAAATGACCAAACAGCCCTTATGATATCTATTTATCAGTATCAAACTTTTTATTATTAATATATTTATTAATATATTTATTCATTATAAATATAGCAGTTGTCTTTAAATTAATGAATATGAAATGTAGGTGTTATTAATAACCAATAAATAGAGTATTTAAAATGATGTGCAACCTATTTTTTCTTTAGCAATTTTATAAAATTGTTAAATATAGAGTAGATCTCTGGTCAGTACTGTTTACGTTCATTGATTATCTAAATATGCTATGTTTTTTCTACAATTCTCTAAATTTACACCTTAATCAATCATTTTACATAATTTAATTTGTGAGGATTATATAGATAATTTCAGGAACAGTTTTACATTGTTTTCTCTTTAGAAGTGAAAAAGGTGAAGCAATTGAGTTTAAATCTTCTAAATCATGGTAGTGATTGTTCGGGGCTTCAAATTTAACCTACAAATTTGTATAATTCTAAAACTTTCTTCCATGATAGTTAGTCTTATCTTTAACTTACTCACAAGTAAATTTCTAGAAGACCAACCATACAAACATCCTCCTTCCCTTTATACAGTATATTAAATACCTCGTGTTGAAGTGAAGAATAAACTGCTGCATATGTTAAACAGTAAATGCATGTAGTAAATAGCATTGCATCATAGGTTTAAAAAAACAAAAGTTTATAGAAAGACTCCACATAGAACATATAAGAAAGTACATCTAGATATTGTTTTAAGAGACATCACAGTCAACTAATTTCTCTCTCTCTCTCTCTCTCTCTCTCTCTCTCTCTCTCTCTCTCTCTCTCTTCTCTCTCTCTCTCTCTCTCTCTCTCTCTCTCTCTCTCTCTCTCTGTGTGTGTGTGTGTGTGTGTGTGTGTGTGCTTGTGTATGTTTGTATTATGACTATGTATACTATAATTGTAAATAGTGATGTAGTGTAGAGAGTGAGAAAGAACTAACACAGAAAGCAAAAAACGAGAATCTTGTGATGAAAGGATGACAGTGATGAGGGAAATCCTATTTGAAGTTGATTCTCAGCTTTTAATTCAAGGTTGTTTACCATCTATTTCTATGTTTTCATAGAGGAAAAGAATCAGTTAGTTGACATCTCTTTGCTGACAGTCATTGCAAAAGGAATTTTAAAAGGGGTAAAATGTAATTCATAGGAATAATTCTATTATGTTGTTTACATCGTCTTAGCTCACAGCAGTTCCAGAAGAGCTAAAAGATAATTATTTGTAAGATATTTCAGAGAATGAACTGTGTAATCACTGAATCTGATTTTTAAAATTTTATATACATTGTCCATTGAGTATATATGTTATCATTTGTACAATTTTTCCATTCTATTATTAACTATATTGAGGGAGTAATAATGATATATCAGTAATTCTTCAGTTATGTCTACAAATCTTAAATTATGAGAATAAAAAAATAGAAAGGATTATTTTATTTGTTCTTTCTCTTCATATGATTATATTCAGGTGGGAAATATGGGGTACATTTCTATTCAGTGAAATTATGTGAAAATAACATATATATAAAATATTGATCATTGTCCAAAATATTGAGCATTATAAATGCATATCATAATAAATTAATTTGAACTATTTTGCGTGCAGGTGATACTACTGGTACATGTGGGGATCCAGGTACACCTGGTCATGGCTCCAGACAGGAAAGTGATTTCAGAACTAAAAGCACTGTACGCTTTGCCTGTGATACTGGATACATTCTTTATGGCTCAGAAGAAAGAACATGTTTATCCAATGGTAGTTGGACTGGGAGACAGCCAGAGTGCAAAGGTAATCTCAAGCCAGAGTAGAATATACTGAGAGCGCATATAATACTTCATTCTGATTATTATCTGCATTGGAGGGGGATAACAACTGGACTGTAAAAATTTTTTAAAAAATAAATAATAATAATAATAATAATAATAATAATAATAATAATAATAATATAAACGTATCTGAGTGTGTCAATGAGGCTATTTCCTGTGACAATAGTAGCCCATGAAAGCTCTGATCTCTGCAGTTGTATGATGAAGCCACGAATAAATGTTTGAGTAGACCATTGAGAGGTGGCAGAATTATGAAAATGACCCAATTTTCTAGGAAGTAGGTATGCAGATGCATAAACTTAAAGAGGGAATATTGGCTCTACTCCTCCTTTCTCCCTCCATGTCACCTACAAGGAAAAATCTTTGCTCTGCCTGTCCCACGACCACAAAGGTACTATCATTTATCATAATTATCTAATAGTGGAATCGTCTGGCACTATACTAAAACCACTAGCCCTGTGAGCCAAAGCAAATCCTTCCTCGTTTAAGTTGGATATGTCAGGTACTCTTTCACAGAAATAAAGGCTGAGCGCTATAATTTGATATCTATTCAAAGTCATGTGGATAATAATAAAATTATTATCTTTTATATCCCCATTCTAAATATATCACATATTATACTTTTGCAGATTACCTGGCAAAATGCATGAACTGATAAAATATTGAAACCTAGTCATTATTGTGCTATGAGAAAATGAACATTATCTGAACACTCATCCTAGTCCTCAGCCTCTTTCTTTCAATTCCTGGGAGGAAAACAAGAGCATTAGCAATGGCATATATTGATTGGGGTCTTTTGAAACCCTCTGACCAACAATCCAAAAGGAGATTTGCTATGCCTGGCATTGGGAATTTTTTTCACATAATTGGTGGCTCTTGGAGGAACATTGTCGTCACAAATCATTCATATCAATCATCTGTCTATCTATCTATCTATCTATCTATCTATCTATCTATCTATCTATCTATCTATGTATCCACCTATGTATCCATCCATCCATCCATCTATCTATCTATCTATCTATCTATCTATCTATCTATCTATCTATCTATCTATCTATCTATCTATCTATGTAAAAACTTCAATTTTAAATAAACATATACTTTCTGGTATTTCTTTCAAACATCACCCCTCTGTCATTCTCCCTCTGTTTTTTCCTCCCTAGGTAAATCTCCACTTCAACACATCCCATTTCCACTTTATAGCATCTGTAAAGTACTATTCTCTCTAAGAACTCCCCCAGTATTATGTTTTCTGGTGAAATCTCATGTGATGTACTCAGATCTAGGGATTTTGAGGGTAGGATTTACAAGTAAGCCAGGACTTCTAGAGTTTGGCATCCTGAGGCAAGGCTGAGTCATGTCATGCAATATAATATTTTCTAATTTCATAGATTTATCTGTAAGGGTCATATTTTTACTTCTTTACTGCTGAATATTATTCCATTATGAATATATACCAAGTTTTCATTATCCACTCAGCAGTTGAATGGCATTTAGTGTTTTCATGTTCTAGTTTTTGTAAATAAAGTAGCAATGAACATGGCTAAGTATCTCTGGAATAGGATCTTAAGTCCTTTAGACTTATTTTGAGGAGTGGTATAGCTAGGTCATGTAGTGTATTTATTTTTATCACCTCTTCACTTTTTAAAGCTATTGCAACATGTGATTATTTATTGAACACTTAATTATTAGAGCTTAATTGCTTTCTATTTAAACTGATCTTTTGATGTGCTCATTTGCCTAAACAGAAATTGTAACATTGAAAATTTTACATATTCTATACAAGAGATTCATGGTTATATACAATGTTTATGTATATGTGCTTAAGAATGAAAACCATAATAGATTCTTATTACTTATTAATTGGTTATTAGGCAAAAGAATTTTTTTTGGTGTTTGGAGGAAACAATCTTTAAACAATTACTTTACAACAGATATAATAAAAATTATAACACTGCTAGCAGTTTAAAAATATTATTTTGATTTGAAATCTAGTAATTAAGCCATAAAAATCAACACAGATTCAACTTGAGTTTCAATTACTTATCAAGATATTTCCCTGCTAAGTTTGGAGAAGTTTAGTGTTTGATAAAGAGACATTAGTCATTCAGACATGGCAGAAGGATTTTTGTTTGCATTTCTTTTAAACATACTCCTTAACTTTTTGTTTCATAGCTGTACAATGTGGTAATCCAGGAACAACAGCAAATGGGAAAGTCTTTCGAATTGATGGTACAACATTTTCCAGTTCTGTCATCTATTCTTGCGTGGAAGGCTATATCCTTTCGGGACCCTCTGTTAGACAGTGCACTGCCAACGGAACATGGTCTGGAAGTTTGCCCAATTGTACAAGTAAGTTTTTCTTAATATTAAAAATTGTCCTAAAAATGAAAATGTATAAAAAAAGTTAACTCTTTGAGATTAAAAGACTATGCATGTTTATGATTAAATTATACACTGATGATTTCAAGAATTGGTAGCCTTACCAAGGTATTACATTGGCTGGAGGAGGAAAGAGGAATCAATGAAAACCAGTCATATTTTATATCATTTAATACAACTTTGTGAATAATTATTATTTACCAGTTCATCAGATTACATTATAATGGATTCAATTTTCCTTTTCCAATCTATCTAAAACCAATATATATTTTGGTGCTTAAAAAGCATAGTCATTATTTGTGAGTACTCACTTTGACACAGAAAGATCTTCTAGGTGTCTTGATGTAGCTCAGTTGTATAGTTCTTTCCATACCCATATGAAACCTTGAGTTTATTCACAAACAATGGAAAGCCAAGATCAAATAAAGAAGCAAGAATGAGAAAAAGAAGCCAGGAAGGTAAGATAAAAGGAAGCCTGAATAGAAAGATAAAGGGAGGATATAAATTTAGTGAAGATCATACTTGTCTAAATATTTTTTGTTTTTCATGGTTTCTCAGAAAAAGTAGGTCCATGCCCAGCAGTAGGTAAGCTATAGAATTAAATTCAAAGGCATTTTTGGAGATTCCTCTATCTCATAACATTGTGTCAGAATCTCTCTCACTCTGTCTCTCTGTGTCTCTGTCTCTGTCTCTGTCTCTGTCTCTGTCTCTGTCTCTCTCTCTCTCTCTCTCTCTCTCCTATAGGTATTTTCACATATACTATGGCTTCAAGTTTTTGTGGTTTTGGGGACTCCTAAGAGGGTGCTCCCCCACCTATCATCCCCCACTTTATCCTGCTCTATCCCCCTTTCCAGGGGCATCAAGTGTTTTGGAATCACCAGACAATGAGAATGAATAACACAAGATGCTTTAAAAGCACAATCAAAATTATTTCTAAGGAGATTTGTTATACCTAGGACATAGTAGTCAGTTGTATCACTAGGATTCATGTGACAGTAGTTTACTATTATAGAAGTAATTGACAACTATTATGAAAATCAATAATGCCAGTTCTGAATGTCAGTTTTCTCAAAACCTCTGGTTTTCTTCTTGTGGATTAAAGATTATATCATATAATCCAGTCTATACAGTTAAATAGCATATAACATGAGCAGAGGACTCTATCGATGAAATCATACCCATAAACAAAACCTTGCCTGGGGAAAAAAAGATATTTGATGCCACAACACATAGCTAAAAATGGCACTCTGATTTTAAAATGCAATGAAGTAATTTTCTGTTTGTTTTGAGAGACCTTATTAAGGAAATACTGGCAATTAAGGAAAAAAAGACAGTGGGAGGACTCTTCCCCATAAAGGAGCATGCCAATTGGTTTTCCATTACCTAATGGAGAGCTCTGAAATCATACATAAAAAGTAAATTACACAGATTGAGGACATTACATGTAGGAATTTAGATGCAGTAACATATGCATACATGTATGTAAGAAATTTAATTAAAAAACAAGCCATGTATTTGACAGAGAACAAGGAGGTACAGGAGGTTTTAAAGGAAGGAAACCAAATGGGGAGACATACTTATATCCCACAAGTTAAAATAATTTTTTAAAATGCAGAAGAAAAGTACTTATTTAAATACAAGTTTTAATAGTGTATCTGTATATTTCCATGTATGGCAGATATATTTACACCTAGTAACTTAAGCACATACTACATACTATGCACATGGAGTTTTGTGAAGAAGAGTATAGGTTAGTTTTCAGATCTAAAGAAGAAAAACAGAAAAATATTTATTGATTTGGTTTCCTTGGAAAAATTTTTCCTTTATTCTCTTTCTCCGTCTATCTGTCTCTGTCTCTGTCTTCCTCTCTTTCTCTAATTCCCTCCCTCCCTATCTCCCTCTTTTGTGAACTAAGATTTCCACTTACAACATGACTAATACCCAGTGCCATACACCCGGGAGGTCTTATTCATGTGAGACAGAGACAGTCCATTCAACAAATCAAGTTGACTGATAAGGGTTCTGAAGCTTTTAATTCCTAGCAGCCAGCAGGAAAATGACCCTTGCTGCTGAATATTGGTCACCATCCCAGAATAATGAAACCTTTCAGAGGTTTTTTTTTTTTTTTTTTTTTTTTTTTTTTTACTTCTTACAAAAGATAGTCCTAAACACAGGGCTAAGAAGGAAATAAATGATGAATAACCATAAAGCAGAGTGAATAAATGCTAAGATATAATCTAATCCCTTTGAAGGAAGGGGTATTAGTTCTCAGTACCTTCACTCTTGGCCTTGGCCATTTTTACTTCCTAGAGGACACTTGTCAAAATCACGGCATATATTTAGTGGTTACTCCTCAAAATAAGCCCTGTTTTGGAGGAAAGCATGTAGTTATTAAACACCTTCCAGAATATTCCAAATGTACAAAACCCACCAGTCAGGAACTATCTGGAACAATATATTAATAGTGTCAATTTTGAGATTAAGCTATTGTCTCTTTGTGAGATTTGAAAAGAATATTGAAATTCAAATTGAGAGAATATATAAATTTAGAAACATTCTGTGACAGATGCATTAACATCATTTCCTTGATACAGTAGTATTTTGTTCTCGTGTTGACAGAACACTTATGTATTTGACATGCCAACAAACACTTCTTGCTGTACTCTTTATAGCAGTGAAGAAGAAATAACACAAAAAATAGTTTGGTTGTACAAAATTAATTGAATGTATATCTGAATAAGGAAATATAAAATATTAAAATGGAGTATTTGGGCCTATGGATGAAGCATGTATAATATTCATAGCATATTCTGTTAAAATTAATTATGTTGAAACTTATGAAACATGTGATATTATGTTTCAAAGTACACAGTCATATGTGCACAAAAGAAGTAAAACATAAATTAAATCTAACATGGCAAAATTAAATAAACTACAACATTTGTACTTTATTTGTAGTATAGAGATAATGTGTTTTAGACTTATTATAAATAGTAACAAATGGAAATCAATTGAATGAAAAGGAATGAGACTAATTCCACAAAATTGATTGAATTTTCTAAAACAATGTGATTTGGTTGGTTTCTTCTTAGACTGGCAATTCAATAACTTCTTTTAAACTTATGAATGCTTAAATTCTATAAACAAATATTTAATCTCTAATGGTGGTACATCCACTATACTATTTTCTGAGGATATAAGAAGATAGAAATGTCAGTCTTGTTATCAATGAGTATATGTGCAGATTTAGGGATTTGGGTAGTTACTGAAGATTTTCTATAGAAAACCCAGAGTATTCACTGTGGCTTATTGATCTCTCTAATTTTAGGGAAAAGCCTCTTTTGGTAATTGCAAGCAAGCTTCTCCTGAATGAATTGACTGGCCAAGCAGGTGCTGTTTACAAAGACTGTTGCTAATGGATACTCATTCTTCCCCTGGCCTTTGCTTTGTTAGGAAGTCAGGGAACAACCTTCTGAAGCTTCTATTGTCAGTGCTCAGAGGTCCTTCTCACTGTTAGGGCAAAACAACCACCCTGTCTTCTCCTGTGGTGGATGCATCTAAGCTCATGTGCCCCCATGCTTGTTCCTTCTGTCTAAGACTCAAATTCAATCTGTAAAAGGTCCTGTCCAAAAAACAAGACTCTGTGATGATTCTGTTAATATCCCCATTAAGAATCTGGGGTAAAACTATGAAATAACTTAAAGGAAAATTAAATAAGTTTAAAGTCTGTTGCCATTTTTATGTGCCAGTAAATTTGGAAGGTATAAAAAGAATTATTTTTGGTAATGTACAGAATTGTTTGTTGTTTTATCTAAATCTGTTTTGTCTTTTTACCATATTATTTTCTTGTTGATATTGATTAGAAGGAACGTTTTCTTGAGAAAAAAATTTAAAATAGAATTAGCTTAAATTTAACTAGTTCGAATCATATGATACTTTAGAAGTCAGGGATTATATATGAGATGTCCTAAGTATTATTTTTCAGATTAAATGTCAATATCCATTCTCTAAAAGTGCTGTAGGCACAAAAGAATATCATTATATGAAAAACTTAACATTAGTTAATCTTAATAGAAAACTATAAATACAGTTTAATCACAGTGTCATGGTGTTTTATTTCTCAACTCAAACTAGGTAAGTAACTTGAATCTTCAAATCCTAGGAAAAGTTAATTTGAAAAGAATGAAAGAGATAGAGGAGGGTAGCCTTCAGGCAAATATCTACCTGTGGAGTTATTGACCCTATTAAAATGAAGAGAAGATTTGGTAATCAGGATGAACCATACTAGGTGATATTTTGTTTACACAAACTCATGAGCATAACTTGCATTTTACTTTCTCTTAGCTGCCCCAAATCTATCAACTAATTTATTTCTCAAATTATTCTTAAGACTTCAAACAATTTGTACTTTTATGACACCATAATACCTATTTTTTTTTCTGAATTAAGTTTTGTGTGATCTCTGCTTCTAAAGTGTTTCTCAAAGCCTTTCTAGTAACAGTTTAAATGAATTAATGTATATGCATATAGCATGGCTAATACCTCATTGTGGTGGATACAAAGCCCATGTTGAATAAGCATTCTGCACTTAGAATTCAGTCCTCATTGGCGACAATAACAGGTCTCTGTCTGTTCAATTTTTGTCTCTTGTAACTAAAGCCCACTGGTACAATGTGCACGAGCTGAGGACTATGACCCATGACCTAGATAGTGCTCTAGTCCATCAGATATTCACAGCCTTGTATTCCCTGCTTTGTCTGGGTTTCCTAGTTCTATTCCTAGGATGAGGCCAGAATAAGAATGGGCACCTTTGTCACTGGTAGATAGAGGTCCTCACCACATTCTTGTCCACTTTGAATGGGGAAGTGGATGCAAATGTGGAAAGTCAGAAATGATACAATAACTAAGGTTCAAGGCACAGCAAATCAATGTCTCACTTCACTAGGCTTCAATACCATAGAGTCTTTTGCCTATATGGTATAGAGGTTAGCTTGGTGTTTTTGTGAGACTCCTAACAGTAGAAATGGTTGTGCCTCTGACTCTTGCCTGCTCTTGGGACTTTTTATTCCTATTGGGTGGTTTTGTTTAGTCTCCATATGATGGCTTTTGGCTTGTCTTATTGTATCTTGTTTTAGTCCTGTTTGCTGTTGTCTCTTGGAAACCTGCTAACTTCAGAAGAGATAATGGAGGGGGAGTGGATCTGTGTGAGAGTGGAGGCTTTGTGGAGCTAGGAGAAGTAGACTAAGGAGAAAATGTGGTTGTAGTTTATTAAAAATAATATATTTTCAATAAAAAAAATAAATAAAAGGTTGGGATTAACAAGGTCAGTTCATAATACCCCTAGCACATTCATTATAAATGGGGACTGAAAATTCTTTTTTTTTTAATTAATTATCAAAAAAAAATTTAAAAAGATAAAAATTAATTATCTTATATATTTATATCCTAAGTGATGCCCTCCCTGCCAGTCCCTCCTCCCAGAGTTCTTCTCCCCACTGAAAGGGTGCTCCCCACCCTCTGGGGGCATCCTCCTTTCCTAAGGCATTAAGTCTCTACAGAATTAGGTGCATCCTTTCCCACTGAGACCAGACAAGGCAATCCTCTGTGCCAGAAGCCACATACAATGTATGCTGTTTGGTTGTTGGCTTAGTCTCTAGGAGATCCCGGGGATCCAGGTTAGTTGACACTGTTGTTCTTCCTCTGGGGTTGCCTTCTGCTTCAGTTCCTTCAATTCTTGTCTACTTTTCCCTAGGAGTCCTCAACCTCAGTCCAGTATTTGGTTGTGCATATCTGTATGTCTCAGTCATCTGGTGGTAGAACCTCTCAGAAGACAGCCATACTAGGCTCCTGTCTGCTAACACAACACAGCATCGTCAGGAATAGTGTCAGGGTTAGGAATCTTCCCATAGGATGGATCCCAAGTTGGGCTAGTCACTGGACTTTTCTTCAGTCTGCTTCATTTTTGTCACTGCATTTCTTTTAGAGAGAAGATGGCCTAGTCAGCCATCATTGGGAAGAGAGGGTCCTTGGTCTTGCAAACTTTACATGCCCCAGTACAGGGGAACACCAGGGCCAAGAATTGGGAGTGGGTGGGTAGGGGAGCATGGNGGGGAGGGTATAGGGGACTTTTGGGATAGCATTTGAAATGTAAATGAAGTAAATACCTAATAAAAATTGGAAAAAATAATTGAAGGCAGGTTGATGATCCCAACTCTCCACTGGGGGCCCTATCTATCTACTGGAGGTGGTCTCTTCAGGTTTCATTTTCCCACTGTTGGGCATTTTGGCTAAGGTCATCTCCACTGGGGACTGCAACTTCTTTTTCTTTTAAATTCTTTATTTGTTATTTTATTTATTTACATTTCAAACGTTATCTGCCTTCCCAGGTTCCCCTCTGAAAACCCCCTATTCCACCCCCCCCCTGCTTCTATGAGGGTGCTCCCCCACTCACTGGCTGGCTCTAGCATTCCACTATGCTGGGGCCTTGAGCCTTAACAGAAACAAAGGTCTCCCCTCCCATTAATGCCCGATCATGCCATCCTCTGCTACATATGCAGCTGGAGCCATAAGTCCCTCCATGTGTATTATTTCATCTCACCTTATGTTGATAATGAGCTGTTTGTTATGAGAAATTTGACTACGAAGAGTAACAGACATATCGTATGCCTTTAGTATCTGATTTTATCTTAATAATTTTTTAAAAAATACTTATTTAGTACATCTATATATCTCTATATCTCTATATCTTTATCTCTATCTATCTATCTGTATGTGTGTATATATATGGTCTAAACAACAATTTTTAAACCACACACACAACATCTGTAGTAAGTTTTTTTATTATAAGACCTGCCAATGTGTTCTTTAAATATGCATATGCTTATGTATTATAGCTAAAAATGAGCATGGTAACTATTTTCCCTACATATATGTTAGAGGTATCTTATGTTCAGTACTGGGTATTAAATATGGGCCTTGTTAACCACCTGTCCTTCTCATTTGATATTGATAGTCATCAGTTGTGGAGACCCAGGTATACCAGCCAATGGATTGAGATATGGAGATGATTTTGTTGTTGGGCAAAATGTTTCTTACATGTGCCAGCCAGGCTATACCATAGAGTTAAATGGATCCAGAGTTAGAACATGTACAACTAATGGCACATGGAGTGGAACCATGCCAACATGTAGAGGTATGTAAATAGTTCTTTCAACATTGCCAATTTATAGCCATTACCTATCTTCCTGTTTATCAACAAAATTTTAGGCGTATTTAAGTTTATAGGTATTCTGCCCCCCCCCCTTTTTTTTCTGATACCAAAATGTGGAGTAGTTTATTTTAAAGTCCTAAGGTAACATGTAGATATGTTAAAATTGTATCTTTATCAAATTTATTTTCATTTTGAGTAGTGATGATGAGATGTAGCCCAGCATGAAATAAAGCACAATACTGCCTGTTACATGCTCAACACTAATGCCTACACCAGTGGAGATTTATAAAATAATGTGCCTGAGCAAGTTGTAACTTGAATCTTCTCAGCTATTTAAGGCCCTCCTTTTACAGATGGTAAAATATAGCCTTAATTTAGAAAAAGCTAGTACCAATTAAGGAAACCTTATATTATATAATGAAGTTTTGTGATAGCTTTATTTTTAATAATTGGTGTTTTCTATTCATGTATCCCTTTGTGTCAAATAGTTGATGAGTTCATATATACAGAACTTATATTTTCACAAATGTAATGTCTGCAATGTCTTTCTGTTTCATTAGTATTACATTATGTAAAATCAGATATAGTTTCATTTTACTGTGTGCATATTAATACTAATGTATATATAGTTTACCATAATGATCCACACATAAGCATTTATAATGAAAATTGACATATTAGCACACTCATAAATATCTTTGTCCCTATTGTTAGTCATCAATTACAGAATCTTCTCATTTCCATTCTTAGAAGGTTATTACCTCTTTTTCTTATATCTCACACTTTTCAACATTCCTCTGTCTGGGAATTTCACCAGTTAAGCAAACTTAAATTTTGAAATTAATTATGTATTTACAAATACGATAGGCTTGAAAATATGAACCTGTATCTTTTCAGTATATATACTGAATACTTTAACCAGAAAAAGTTTGTCTATATTTGAAGAACAAGGAGTTTTAAAATTGCCTTTAAAAATCCCCAGGTTCAATACTGAATCTAAACCCAGCCAAGGTACCCACCTCATTAGCCTCTTTTAGGGTCCTTGGGAAATAATATTAGAGAAGAGAAAAAAACTTGTTATCAGTTGTAGTATAGCTGTTAGAAGATCAACCTCTCTCTACCCTCATCTTCATCTATCAGGAAGCTTGCAATCTTGTAAAAATAACTAGTAGCCATTATGTTGCCAACTCCCAGCATCATCTTCCAGAGTTAAATTCTAGTGATCTTGCAAGAAAACTAACAGGAGAATAAAACATGCCACACTGTATTGTCCTCCAAAAGGTTAAATAGCACATATGCTGCTCTTAATGATAATTATTTATTTATTTCACACTGAGGGTATTTCAACAGCTGTGTCTAATTACTTTTAATGTAATTGCAGCTGTTACCTGCTCAACTCCTCCCCAGATCTCTAATGGAAGGCTGGAAGGAACAAATTTCGACTGGGGCTTTAGTATTAGCTACATCTGTTCTGCAGGATATGAGCTGTCCTTTCCTGCCGTTCTGACCTGTGTAGGCAATGGTACCTGGAGTGGAGAGGTCCCGCAGTGCTTACGTAAGTAGTAACATTTCAATAATATCCATAATGTTTTACAGTAACATTTGTTTCTTAAACCTTTCAAATTTGCTAGGCTGTACCCAAAGAGATTAAGCTCCCTACAAGTACATAATTAGGATTTAAATTTAAAAAGCCAATTTTCATTAATGTAGCTATTTTTTAAATTTATTCTAGTCATTATGTTCTTCCAGTTTGGCTCAAAATATTTGACCTAAAGTGCTTTACTTTAGTAAAAATTTTTCTAAATTATTCTTGTTTTTTTAAAAAAATTCCTTCAAAATAGAAACCATCTTAAGAAACATTACTAACTTATCAAATTGAAAATCTTAATTATATATACTATGGCACTCAGTTAGGCATGGACTAATATTGCATTCAAAGAAGCCCTCTCTAGGTAGTATTTCTAGTCCTCCTCAGTGTTGATGGAAGACACATTAGCTCCTGAAACTCTTTCTATAGAGAGGGTTGTCTTGGAAAACATCAATGTGTTCACACAGCTTACAGGTACTTCTAGACAGAAAGAGTTAAAGATTTGCACAGAAAAAAATTTATGTGTTTTGATGTGAATTAAAAATTTCTTTTTTTTTTTTTTTTGTTTGTAGTTTGTTATTTCTAATTGCAGGGGGTGGGACTAACTTAAACTTTATGATTCTCATGTAATTTTATTTGTAAGTATGTATGTCACAAATAATCATGACAGAAAGTCTATGGAAATTTGAAGTATAAACAATGTCTGTGTGTTTCCTGCATGATACACTGATCTCTGAACATATTATACAGAAAAGTAAAGATATATTTTAGAATCCTATTTTATCTGAATGGAATGCAAAATGTCACTTAAGACATTTACTTTCATCCTACCTATGTATATAATATAATTAAATAATATGAGCAGTTTACTAACCTGAGTAGGTGCCACTTGGTTTTAGAGCATGTGTCTATCATGGACAAGTCACTAGAGTTGATCTCTAGAGTAAGAGAGAGAAAGAGAATGGAATAGGGAGTGAGAGAGAGAAAGAGGGGGACAGAGACAAAATGACAGAGACAGAGAGAGGAAAGAAATTGATTTAGTGAAGTTTTTATTGAAACTAGGAGAAGGGGAAGGGAAAACAGAAATAGAAAGCAGTAGAAGTAGAAGTAGTCATTGTAATAGTAGAAGTAGAACCCTTAAGCCAAGGACTACTGTATTATCTTTTCTTATTATTTAATGCTATTGTGTTTTATATAATATTAATTAAATTATTAATATTATTTTAAGTTAGTTTATGAAAGAAAATAAGTTGTCTCAAAAGTATGAAAACTTTGAAAATTGGGCTTTGCAATTAATTCCTTAATTTCATTAAGGTTCCTTTTTTAAATATTTACCAGTAGACTATGTTGGCCCAGAGTGCAGGTAAATATTCATTCTCACCACATTGTTGAATCATTCAAATTTTTTTGTTTTCTTTGCAGATATGCTCTAGTTAAAGTCCTAATCACACTCAGGCATGTCTTCATTTGGATGATCTAATTTAAAGCAACCAAATGGGCAGTCATGTTATACGCCTGCTCTGGTTGCTGTTTGTTTCTTTCACAGGAAAACAAATTTTCAGGATGTAAATTATCATGTTAGAAATGGAATATATTGTAAAATGATTGAAGTAATCACATGTTACACTTTTTTTTTTACTGTGATATAAATGAAAAATGAATGTTTTCTCTATAGGTCTACTGGCCTGGTAGATTCAATCCCACTTGTTTTCACCACCCATGAGACTTCTTCAGGCTCATCCTATACCATTCATACAAGCCTTTTTGATGTCTGCAGAGTGCTCATTCTGCCCCAGCAAGGAAGAACATTGCCATATTATTTGAAATGCAAATTCATCTTCCTTCACACACCACATAAAAAGACTAAATGTCCTCCCTTTTAACTATTTTCCTCATTGTACTGATTGCCTTACTACATGTTACCTTTGCTTTCTTACTTATGATAGTTACTTCCTTGCTTCAGAATTGCATTAAAAGCACATGGTATTTTTCAGTATGTCTATGAATATATCCAGATGCTTTAAAGTGTCTAGAATAGTAGTTGTCTTATTGAAACCAAAGTGGCTTCATAACAAGGGAGGAAGTATTAGTTTGTTGTTTCATTTTGTCTTGTCTTTGTTAAATCATTTGAAATGGAAAAATCCAATATTTACCTGGTTCTTTTGAGATTAAAACACCTATCTTTAATCTGGGCCACAACGGATGGTGGCAACCTATGTAAAGTCCATGAAAGAAGGAAGCTTGCCCTCTGCCTGCTTGTTCTCACTCTTGCTGTCAAGTCCATTCTTTCACTGGTATTCTAGCCTACTTCTTTAGGATTCTGATAAATACTGAAAACCACTTGAGCCACCCAGCCTTACAAAGTGAAAAGTTACTGGATTGTGTAGATAGACCACAGCCTATGTGCATTCGTTAGGTATAATATGACTTTTGTCATTTGTGGTATAGTGGAGAGAGAAGCTTACCAAGATGCCAAATCTTCATTTTGCCTATAGGAATTCAGCCTTCCTGGAAAAACTTGCATCAAGCTAACTCACTCCAGTACTTTATTCAAATGTCATAAGTTTCCAAATACCAAAGTTATTTTGCCCTTGCTGCCTATGAGAACATACAACCCATACATATCTCAGTCCCTTTAAATTATGGCTAGGCATAGTCAAAAGTAACAGGTTTTCCCGGAGTGTATTAGGACCAGTGTCCAGGAGTAGCTGCAAGTTCTCATATAGCACCAAGTGCAAACTTTCCAGGGAGACAACATTTGTTTCAAGGGTGAAACAGTTTCAGAACAATTTCTTACTATCTACTGGTTAGACCAACCATAGAGAAGACATTGTTGAAACATGTCATTCAAATCTGAACACAAAGGGTTTACGATGTATACTTTTCCGATAAAGCTAGAAATAAAGGCTTTACTTTACATATTTATAGTTATATCTATACATCTCTATTTAAGGACAAATAGATTCATACTAGAATTCATGCTTTTCTAAAGAACCATGTCTAATCAGATTTTGGTATCAAGTGTGGTCCTAGAGTAACAGAAGTATAAGAATGGATTCTTTTTAAGTATCTTCAATAGGTTCTCCAATTTTCCAATAATTCCTATAATTACTGAAGCCTCTCAAGTTACTGAAACCTTTCCTTGAAGCTTGAAAGTACTGATAGCTCATGATATAAGTTATTTTACACAATTAAGGAGCCAAATGCATATGCCTGTCCTAATTCATCAATTGTTGACTTGGTGACTCTCTACATAAAGATGTTGATTAATTGCAGAAAATAAGAAAAACAATATTGGTTGGTTGGTCCTAGCATTTCTAGATAAACTGACGTGAGAACAAAATATCTTCCATGATAAAACTAAACAACTTCTAACATGAGCATATGGTGAAGAAAAGAGTAAAGTCAGTGATAAAATTGACCAGATCCAGACACAAATAAAACATTTCAAAGTTTCTAAATGTACTCTGAAATACTGGTCTTCTCTTGGGCAGCTGAAATAATACCCTACCCCTTATTATAACACTGAATGCAGAATAAATTCAAGTCCAAGTCTCAGAAAGTGTTGGCAGTTAAATTAAAGATTTAATTGTTAAAGAATGGATTCTGTAACTTGGGGTGGAAATGTCAGGGAGTACCTTATTTAGGCTGAGAAATTTGAGCCCTCAGATTCTCAAGTCTCTACTTACTCAACAGAAGATATAATCCCACTCCACCTCCTGAAATATTGTTCTTTTCTGCATTTTACTGAGAAAAAATAATCCTTCATTGTCTGCTAGACCAGCAGTGACTTTCCCTGACAGAGTTGCCAAGTAAGGCTCTACTGATGTGTCTCATAGCCCAACAATATCTGCATCTAGACATGTAACGAGAAGGAAGGCTAAACAGCATCCTAGGTTGGAGGTGAAAAATGCATCCAAGAGGAGGTGTGCTACACTACTAAATAGCTTAACAAGTTTGCTAATTCATTCAAGCAGTTGTCTGGGAAATATTCATAGGAATGGATTTTAAGACTAGAAGATAATGGCAGGAGGAACATAAAACTGGATCAGAGCTTACTGATACAGTTCCCTTGAGTGGGAATTCTAAGTTTAATATGGAAGTTTGCACAGTTAGAAAAGTTATCAAAAGTTTATTTGAATTACTGGCTGAATCATTTGTTAAAAAACATTCTTCTAAAAAGGCATTGAAGGTGCTTGATATTCCTCAGCTTAGTGTTGATGAGGGATTTTTTTCAGGATTAGGGAAGTTACAAGGCAAAAGTGTGTACCCTATATTAAACCTAATACTCCAGGGTGGGAAGGCTTAAAATACATGCCCTTCACTAATCGTGCAAATTGGTGAGAGGGGCACTACCATATTTCAAGAGGCTTTTTTTGTTTGTTGGTTGGTTGGGTTTTTTTGTTTTTGTTGTTGATGTTGGTGGTGGTTCTTGTTTTTTGTTTTTGTCATCTTTTTCTTGTGGCAGACGTTAGGGTCAGAGGTGCACCTGTTCAGTTGGATGAATTAAATGTAATGGGTTTAATTGGGCCCCAAATTAGCATGGGCCAAGTGGCAACACTGAATCACCAGGCAAGATTATCATAATCGGCAGCACAGATAAGCCAGTGTCAAGAAATAGCCTGACCTATATTGGGAAGGACAGGAAAAGTGATTTTTATGGTTGCATGACTCATATGGACCTTTGGTACAGCTAATCAACTGGGAGGATTACTCTCAAAGAGAAACAAGTAATTGGCCTTTTATCGAACTTTAAAGATGGAAAATATGGCTTTGTGGAGAGAAAGAAAATGAAACATAGTAGGCTTGAGACCCCTAAGTGGTTTTACAATGCTAAGTATTTAGACCTAAGGTCCTATACATACAAGTAATACTAAACAAACTTAGAAGATTGCATATATGTTTATTTGTATATTGTGAAAGCTACTGTCAACTTGGTAACCAAAGTGTTTGGGTACACATAAAAGAGACTTTTTAAAATTATTTGAAATGGGAACACCCAATTTTAATCCTGATATCGTTAGGCGTGAAGATACATGTTTATTCTGGGCAATGCCTCATGGTTGCAGCTTATATAAAGGACATGGAAGATTTCCCTTCTTGCTTGCTTTCTCTCACTCTCACTGGCAAATCCATTACTTTACCAGCATTAGAACTTGCTTCCTTATGATACTGATACATACTGAAGACCAGCTGCGACATTCAGTTTTGCATTTGGACCTTCTGTTGCTAGACAGCCACTGTTTGATTAGCTGAACCACAGCTTGTAATTAATTTTAATATATACCCAAAATATGGAGTATTTTTACATTTATAAAATATATAAATATGAAGGTAGAATTTATAGTATATATACTATACATATACACACATATATAAATATATATAAATTTGTGTGTGTGTAAATTCTATAAATTTTGTTCATCTAAGGAGCTACCTTACTTTTCTCTTAAATATTTTGTCAGTATTTTGAAGAAGAAGCCAATAAATATTTTTATACTTAGGTATACTTACGAGTGTTCCTATCATTAATCAATTTTGGGTCAGGGAGGGGCTTTATGGCACACTTTGGAATTTTGTCTATTGTCTGATTCCAGAGAAGGCACAGTCATGGCATCAGTTTTGTACCTCTGTAAACTATTAGGGATTGAAGAATAGTTCCAAACCTATTGTTACACAGTGAATTCTGCTAAATCCTGCCTAAGAACACATTATATTCCAGCCAATCAACCAATACATCAACAAATATAAACATGAAAATAGGTAAGAGATTAGAAAGTAGCAATTGGGGTAGGAGGGAGATTAGAGAGTATGGAGGTCACAGTTCTAAACTGTAAAAAATTTACTACCAAGTGAAAAAATGATTATATAAAATTAGATGAATATGAGAATTACAATAACAATTAACAATATTCAACCATCACAAGTACAGCACATTAAAAATCCCTGTGAATATGTGGGTAGTATGAAAGAATCAGACAGAAAAGTATTTTAAATTTACCTTAAATTTAATTTTTTAACTTTAAAAACACATTAGTATACACATTTCAGTGCTCAGAATACAATACAGATACAATATATATGTCCTTGTATTTGTATGTATTTGTGTTTGTGTATGTGTGTATATGATTATGCATATATGTATCTGTATGCATGTATGCCTATGTATATTTATGCTTGTACTTGAAAGCACATTTGATAAATAGTGCAGGCTTTATTATGCCTTAACTATTGACAGTGCTACCTTTGAGCCATATCTTATTTCAAGAGTAGATTATAGCTTTGCCATATGTAACTAGAGTTCTATTATTTGATTTTGATTTATGTAAATTAAAAATGTAAAGCGTTTGATATTTACTATCATGTAAACATAGCAAGCAAATCTGACTAATTAAATACTATATGTTCTTAAACATCATAATTTATATATAAACTAGAAAGAAGTTGTAAAATTTCCCTGGCATAGTCATGGCATCAGTTTTGTACCATAGGTTATCATAGCTATTAGGTTAGTGCAATATTCCCGTTAATTTTCATGATTTTATAAATTGTTTGCTCTACTGCATCTATGTTTGTGACAAATATCTCCATTTTGACTTCTAGCAAAGTTTTGTGGTGATCCTGGTGTACCTTCCCAAGGAAAACGAGAAGGCAAAAGCTTTATATATCAGTCTGAGGTTTCATTCAGCTGCAATTCTCCCTTCATACTAGTGGGATCAAGCACGAGATTATGCCAAACTGATGGCACTTGGAGTGGCTCATCGCCTCACTGCATAGGTAATATTCATAAATGCTGGTTATACTCTGCAATTGCACAATAATATCCAGGAAGAACATTTAATGCTTGTCTTACCATGTAAAAGGTATAGGTGGTTAAATATGTATAAAAGTATAGAACCTTTTAGAAACTACTAGGAATGAATACAAGTGGACTATTTCATCATTTTTATCATTTTAAACTTCCAGAAGACATACTCAAATGAGTTTGTCATCTATAAGTTTAAAGAAAAAGAAAAGCATGTCAGAACAGTCTTATTATTAAGTAATATTATTTTAAAATATTTTAACTAATAAAACATGTTCATATGACATGAGAATTGCTCCAAAACATAGAGATATTTGAAGGGCTATACATGTCAGTGATTCTAACACAGAATGCCACACTTAGGAAATCCACTGAGTAGCCTCCATGCAAACAGGCAACTCACAGAGGAAAAGCCCTACCACTCCCAGGAATAGATGTCCTGTAAGTATCAGGACACTCTAAATTATCAACCCTATTTCCATGAATAGTTCTTACTTTTTCAGGAGAATATAGCCCTATCATATCTCAAACATTTCATATACATGGATTTCTTGAATAGCCATTGTTTTCGTTAAATTTTCATTTACAGAGTGGTTTGATATCAAGTCCTTTTTTTTTTTTCCTGACAAAAGTTTTAAAGTTCAAGAGCCACATAAGGCATATACATGAGGTCAAGTTGAATTTCATCTTTTAAAGATGTATTTTTAAATATGTGTATGTGTGGGTGTCTGTCTGTATGTTTGTGTGACTGCAGACTCGCAGAGGTCACAATTGTCTGATATTCCGAGAGCTAGAGTTGCAGGCTCTTGTGAGAGGCTGAATATTTATGGTAGTCACTGAATCAGGTCCTATATAAGCTAATGTAGTCTCTTAGTCACCGAGCTGTCTCTCCAGCCTCAACCTGAAACTCTTGCTTCAAGTAGGAAGCTTCTGCTTACTGGGAGATACTATGTTCGATATTCTTACCAAGAGTTCATTTGCCAAATCCAAGATTATTTAAGATTGACTTGCACTGGAGAAGTATGCTTGGTTACATAAATTCTCTTACCCCCTTTCTCTCTCTCTCTCTCTTTCTTTCTTTCTTTCTTTCTTTCTTTCTTTCTTTCTTTCTTTCTTTCTTTCTTTCTTTCTTTCTTTCTTTCTTTCTGAGTTTGGTACCAGTATATTAATTGCTATTCCATTGCTCTGTATAGAAACACAATGTTCAAGGCAATTTATAGAAGAGAGAGCCTAAGTGGAATTATAGTTGGGAAGAAATAAGGGTACACCTTGGAGGCAGAATATTTTAAGGCAGCAAATGGCAGGCATGCTCTGTAGAGCAAAAGTTCTGATCTTGAATTACAAGAGTAAAGCAGAGACAGTGAACAAGAAAGGGTTTGAATCTTTAAACTTTCAAGGCAACACCTCCAGTGACATACCTCCTCCACCAGTCTCCCTCGCTAACAAACCACAAACTCTGAGCCAACATTTAAATCCATAAGATTACAATCCATTGTCTGGTCAGCAGTGGTGGCATATATCTTTTATCCCAGCACTTGGGAGGTAGAGGCAAGCGGATTTCTGAGTTCTAGGCCAGCCTGATCTACAGAGTGAGTTCTGGACAACTAGGACTACACAGAGAAACTCTGTCTTGAAAAATCAAAAAAGAAAAAAAAATGGCATTGTCATCCAAACTACTTCAGTGTATTTTGATCATATTTACCTCCTTAACTCATCCTAGATCTAACACCCCTTCTGTACCAATACAAACTCATGTCCTTTTTCAAATGACACTTTGTGACCAACTTGTACTGCCCCAGTTTTCTTGGAAGTATGGTTTCAGAGGAGATTGGCTGATATGCCAGGAGCTATTCTCCTAGAGAAAACTGTCACACAGTCTTTAAGCAGATAATGATTTCCAATAGCTATATTGCTAAGGTTGGGATTGTGTCTCCAACTTCCATCTCCATGATTGGATTTTGCTTGACTAGGACTCATACAAGTTTAATACGTTTGGTTTCACCTATTGTGAGTTCACCAAAAAGTGTTATCTTTTTAATTGTTTACTTCAGAACCTACCAGAACATCCTGTGAAAACCCTGGGGTACCAAGGCATGGATCTCAAAACAATACATTTGGATTTCAAGTAGGTATTATTTTATTATTAGGTTCTGTTTAGTATACTGTGAAATGTATATTATTTTGATATTTTAATACATATATTATTGCAATGTATTATCATGCCCAGGCCCTACCAAACTTCCTATCCCCAGTTTCTTCCTCTTGTTGCTTCCCTTCCTTCCCCTCGAGTAGATTACAGTTTATGATTTCATAACATGTGTAGCTTATCTCTCTCATTATATATGCACACTATTTAATTTTATACTCCACATATGAAAGAAAACATGCATTGTTTGTCAGAGTTGGATTTCTCTTAGTATAACGATCTCTGATTTGACCCATTTTGCTTCAAAATGTCGTAGTTTCATTCTTCTTTACCACTGAATGAGCTAACGAATAGGTGATTCTCAATGTGAGAAATACAAATGGCCAATCAATATGTGAAAAGTGGTTAGTATTCTTATCCAGCATGGAAATTAAAATTACAACTGCTTTAAGTTTGTATTTTACCTGACTCAGACTTGCTATCATCAAAGAAAAAATGTTTCAGAGAAAATTTAAGTGCCCGTGCTTTTCTCATGTGTTTTGCTTGGTTTTCTTTTTCTTTTTTCTTTTCTTTTCATTTTGTTCTGTCGTCTTTCCTCCATCCCTTCCTTCCTTCCTTCCTTTCTCTCTTTTTTTCTTGAGACTACATTTTACTATACATTCTACATCAGCCTGAAACTCATGTTTCTATTGTCTCAGTCTTCCATGTGTACAATTGTCGGTATTGCTATCCTGTTGAATTCTTCTGAGGAGTTTAAGTGGATATAACCATTCTTTGTGAAAGTTGGCCAAAAGTTAGTCATATTTGCTTCATGAGTTTATATACTTTTGTTGTCATACATCAAAAACAATGGCAAACTCATATTTTCATTCATGAACACATGAATGCAGGTATCCTGTAAGAAAGAGGTTGTAGTTAGAGAAAATGAAAATTATATTTCTAGAAAGCATTCACATTGAACTGGACAGTAAGACAAGTAGAAAGCTGGTAGCAGTGAGGACTAGGGAATCCCTAAGCAGCACATAGAGAGTGAGGAGATTTTACAGGAAGATGTGGGAGCTGGGAGGAAAAGTGAAACAAGAGTCTAAAGAAGAAATACAGAAAGCAAGGCCCAGTTGTGGAAAAACTACTTATTTAATCTGTCAGTTATTGATATGGTAAATTTCTGAGAAATCAATCTCTTTCTAACCCGATATTTTAAAATCCATAATTGGGTTTTCTTATGGGAATCATTCAGCATGCCCATTCATATGTGATACTTTTTTCTCTTTTTTTCAAATTTAGATTTCATGTATAGATTCAGCAAGTTTTCCCTTACAAGGGTCAAAGGGAAGCCAAAGCACACGCTGACTCTAGAAGGAAATAGACCATGTACACATTACCCAATTGCTTTCTGCAGCTGGCTTTTCTAAATTGTGTTATGCTGAGGAAAATTCAGTGTGAACCTGAAAAATGTCCATTTCTAAAGGAAGGGCTCATCTAAAGTGCCATATTTTCGTTGCTAAAAATAGTTTCCACTTATCTACTTTTAAGGCACAGTGTGAACATTGGTTTCAGAGTGTTTTCAATTCTTCAAGTTTGCTTCAGTATGGTTCAGATAATACCAAACTGTAAAAGCATGCTCCTGTCTTTGTAACGTAGGTATTTTAGAGAACTTAGCCAGATATCTCTAGAAAAGGCTGTTATCATTTGATCTAATTGCACATAAAAGTTTACTTGTTATACAGCATTAGTTCTCAGCACAAAGAGAAAAGAAAATGATGCTAGCCAAGCATATATATGTCTTTCATGGTTTCACTATGTAATCCTGGCTGGACTAAGTGATAGGACAAAGTGGTAGGTATGTCTCCTAGGTGTAGGATTAAAAATACATTCATTAACTGAGTAGCCATGAAATTTTAACACACTTATTAATTTGTGGGATGTAGGTTATCAGGGCACACTTCTGAAGATCAGAGGACAATTTGCAAGTGTTAATTTTCTCCTAATGCAATATGAGTCCTGGGGATTGAACTCAAGTCATAGATTTGGCAGTAAAACCATTATTCACTGAGTCATCTTGCCAGTCATGAAACACTAATATTAGTAACTGCATTAAATGCACCTGATTCTCTAACAACTATAAATCTTTTTCCAAATATCATTTGAGGTAATGGAAAGGGAAATTTTGAGTTTGGAGTAGCACTATAACAAAGAAACAGAAACATTAACTTTGATATTTTTTTTATTTTTATCATCACTGAAAAATATTATTTAGTATAACCTTGAAATCTATTATGTAGAGTGATAAATAAGTTTTTTAGAGTGATACATAAGATTTATTTTATCATAGTCTACCTAGATACATATATGTTTTCAAATAATATTAATTTTGTATCAGTGTTTATTAAAATTAAAACATACTGAGAAAGCTAAATTAAGGGTATGAGCTTTCTTACCAGGATATGGTCAATGTGTATGAACATAAGCATATGCATAGTTAATATGTTCACTAAGTCTAAATAGAAGAGCACAATGCAAAATTATATAAGTTTACAGGCAATTTGTTGGAGGACAACAAAAAGTATTTTTCACATGTAATGTTATATTTCTGAGTTGAGAAAAGAAACTCCTGATTGAGAATAGCAAAAACCTCACAATACTAAGACACTATAAATCATTTGTCGGTATATTCAAGTTACCGATAGATAATGAACTAATCTAAGCATAGAAACTAGGCAATGGACAAGAACATAACATTTCTTTATTCTACTCTATGCCTGTATAATAATATTCATATCGCTACATTGGGCACGTTTCTCCTCATACATAAAATATTTGTCTTAGCAAAATCAATCTGAGGTGCAGCTTAGTGACAGAACATTCTTCTGACATACATGAAGGCCTAGGCTCATCCCTATGCACTAGGATAACAAACAAACAAACAAACTCACAACAAAAACGAAACAAAAAACATTCCCAGATTCCCACAGTTCAATCTAGCCTTTCAATACACCTTGGTTTGACAGGTATCTCATTGGGAGGAAGTAAATTTATACTCATAGAAAACTAATTACAGAGAAATGGAAGACAAAGTTAAGAATAGCTGAGCTATTCAAGCCACGATATTTTTTTTTAATTTCAGTATTTTTGAATTTCACTATTTTCATATGTAGGGTTATGAGGTAGATTTGAGGATGTAACTTTTAATTTAACATTTAGAGTATATCACCTATTGATACAGATAATGAAATAATCATCTGAAAATAATTGTGTCTAATATAATTTTTTTTTCTACCCAGAACAGTACAAATAAGAATGAATTAATTTTGAATAGTTACCAGGAGGCTGGGAAAGAACAGCTGTCAAAATGATTGATAAATCATCGAGATCAATTATGGATTAAGAGCCCTGAACACATTTTTTTCATTAACTGATGTATAACTGTCTTGATATAGGAAGATACATTATTTGGATTCAGTGTTCATTTCATAAAGTAATTATAGCTATGGAATATTTTCAATTTGACTCTTTAGATATTTAATCCCAAGATATTCTATGAAATAATGATGATGATGTCCAGTTCACAGGTGAAATAAATATCTTTGTATATTGATTGAGGGAAATATATTCAGTCATATTTTAGTCCCTGAAATAATGAACATGCTAATATAAGTTATAAAACATATACATGTATTTCAATTAAAAATATTATTATTAATTCTTTAAACCAAGAATTTCAGGACTAATGTTGGTAGTAGTAATAGATAGGAGTATGCAGAGACTAATTGATAATTTCTAAACCACTGACTGAGTTTTGTCAGGTTATTTCTTAAGGACTCTAAAGAGACTAACACTAAGTACCACTTTTCTGGTCATCCATTACTAATCTTTTGATAAATCTTATTAATTTTTCTTGTAATATATTATGAGTTAATGACTTTTTTCCTAGTTTCTCTGCCACAGAGGAATTTAGTATGTTTACAGTAAAAATCTAAAAGATAGAGACAACTTATAACTAGGATTAAAACTCTTTATTACTCATGCCTTGCCCTCTGTGACACATTAGAACTAATTCTCTTCAGAACCAACTCTCCAATCAGTTCTACTGCTTCCTGTTGTATAAACCTTCCCCTGACACTGTTTTGTACTTATTTGAATTATCCACAGCAATCAATTAAGTGTATTCTCCACCATGCCATAAAACAGATGATGTATTCATTTTTACAAGCTTTTCATGTTTTTAAATCATTTTTATTTGTTTTCAGAAAAACGTCTTATAAAGTCTAGGCTGACCTTGAACTCCAAATGTGATTAAAGATAGTCCTCAACTCTTATTAACCTCCTCAGTGCTTAGATTTCAGTCTGCCCTGTACAATGCCCTTGTGGAGCTCATGATCTCTCTTGAAATTCCAACTGAGTGATTTAGAAGTGCTCACTCAACAAGCACTCTTTAAAATCTGTCTTACAAATTTCTTCTGAAAATATTTTTGTTCACATAATTTTCTATTTAGTGCTAGTTTTGGAATTGCATTTTGACTTTTATGTCATTTACTATAGGTAGGAAGTGTTGTTCAGTTCCACTGCAAAAAGGGACACCTGCTTCAAGGATCTACAACAAGAACTTGCCTTCCTGACTTGACATGGAGTGGAATTCAACCTGAGTGCATACGTAAGGATTGTACACTTATATGGCATGGATCATGGGTCTGAGTTCATAGACACATTTTTCTTACAATATGGAAATGAATTTGTGAATTTTTATTTTATATAGATAAGATACTTAAAAAATTATTTTAGATTAGTACAAAACATATTTTATTTCTATAATTTTAGTATTGTATCAAAACCCTATGGTCATTGGAACACAGTGTTTCCAAAGAAGCCAGAACTCAGGAGGTACAATTCTGTTCTTTTGGCAATAGTTCTTATAGTGATGTGAGTTTGGTCATCTTGTGTTTTAAGCAATGGTTACTTTCTTGCTTCCTGGATCTGCACTCAAAATTGAAATACTATGAAATAAAAGATATTATATATTAGTGAATCATAGTGACTTTTAATCACATGTGAAGGGGTTTTCAGAGAATATGAGGCAAACTACAACAACTAGTTTGAAATGAATGAAAGGAAAGAACTTTTCAGAATCATCTAACCAGTTTCAGAGTCACTAAGTAGTGTTAGGATGTACAATTTGAAATAAATTAAGCTATTCAGATGCTTGTAGATCATTTCCCCTAACATTCTCCTTTCTTCCCCATGTTTTAAGTTCTAAATCTCATGCAAAGAATAACAATGAAAATATAAAGTATATGAAAATACTAACACTCATCAGTATTGTTTCAATTATGAAGTTAGGTTTTAATCAAAAATACTCTGGGTTTCTTGGACCGGCTTATATCTAATTATGGCAAAATTCTTCATAATCAAAATTCTAGTGATGCAGCTCAAAAAATTAACATTTTTCTTTGCTCTTAATATAGCTCACAGTTGTAAACAACCAGAAAGTCCTGCTCATGCAAACGTAGTAGGAATGGACCTTCCCTCCCATGGGTACACCCTCATCTATACCTGTCAGCCTGGATTCTTCTTAGCAGGGGGAACTGAGCATAGAGTGTGCAGGTCTGATAACACCTGGACTGGAAAAGTTCCTATCTGTGAAGGTAATATTTCTTTTCAGATGTTTTAACATATTAGGATGTGCTGTTTACATCTTTTTGGAACAAAGAATATTTGTTGGCCAAGTCCAAAATTTGATGCTATTTAGGCATTTTTGATTCCAGAAAAAATAGAAACTCAGACCATTCTCTGGCATCTTTCAGTCCTAACTTGATTCCATTTCTCATTCTGCTCCTTCACATTCTCTTTCTAAATAGGTTTATTAGTGGATTCATTTTCTAAGCTTGTCATAACATGTTACCTACATGTGGGTGACTTCACATGATAGAAAATAAAGAGTGAACAGGCCTTGGTGTATTCTACCATTCCCGGAGACAGAGCCTTTCCCTACCCTATGCCATCTCTGGCATAGCATTTTTTTCACTCATAATCTCCCAATGAATTCTGACTCTGTCTTCATATATGGTACTTTTCTTTGTATGCCATGACATTTTCTTATGAGGAACCTTGTTCTATATAGGACCTAGTTTAATTTCAGTGTTATGTTATCTTGGTTTTAACAGTTAATTACAACTGCAATTTACTTCTACAACTTATAGTTACAACTACAATGTAGTGTGGGTTTTCTAAAAGATATTATTTGATCCTGTATGGTAGGTTACATTGTTTCAATGTCTCTTATTTCATAGCTTTCTCTTAGAGTTCATATAAGTTTTTCACCGAGTTTGGTTTGGAAGTCATAAGTAAGATCTCTAATGTTCACAATTTTGAACTGAGTCTGTATAGCATGATAATTTTTTCAATATTTTATTAGATATTTTCTTCATTTTCATTTCAAATGCTATCCTGAAAGTCTCCTATACCCTCTCAACGTCCTGCTCCCCTACACAACCACTCCCACTTCTTGGCCCTGGTGTTCCCCTGTACTGGGGCATATAAAGTTCACAAGACCAAGGGGCCTCTCTTCCCAATGATGGCCCACTAGGCCATCTTCTGCTACATATGGAGCTAGAGACAAAATCGTGCTGGCATATGCAATAGTGTCTCTGTTTGGTGGCTGATTATGGAATGGATACCCAGATGGGGTAGTCTCTGGATGTTCCATCCTTTTGTCTTAGCTCAAAACTTTGTCTCTGTAACTTCTTCCATGGGTATTTTGTTCCCCATTCTAAGTAGGAATGAAGTATCCACACGATGGTCCTCCTTCTTCTTGATTTTCTTGTGTTTTGCAAATTGTATCTTGAGTATTTTAAGTTTCTGGGCTATTACCCACTTATCAGTAAGTGAATATCAAGTGACTTCTTTTGTGATTGGGTTACCTCACTCAGGATGATATCTTCCAGATACATCCATTTATTTGCCTAAGAATTTCATAAATTCATTGTTTTTAATAGCTGAGTAGTACTAGATTTGTGTAAATGTACCACGTTTTCTGTATCCATTCCTCTGTTGAGGGACATCTGGGTTCTTTCCAGCTTCTGGCTATTATAAATAATGCTGCTATGAACATAGTGGAGCATACGTCCTTATTACAAGTTGGAACATCTTCTGGGTATATGCCCAGGTGAAATATTTCTAGATCTTCTGGTAGTACTATGTCCAATTTTCTGAGGGCCTGCCAGACTGATTTCCAGAGTGATTGTACAACCTTGCAATCCCACCAGCAATGGAGGAGTGTTCCTCTTTCTCCACATCCTCACCAGCATGTGCTGTCACCTGAATTTTTTATCTTAGCCATTCTGACTGATGTAAGGTAGAATTTCAGGGTTGTTTTGATTTTCATTTCCCTGATGATTAAGTAATTTGAACATTTTTTCAAGTGCTTCTCAGCCCTTTGGTATTCCTCAGTTCAGAATTCTTTGTTTAGCTCTGTACCCATTTTCTAAAGGGGTTATTTGAATTTCTGGAGTCCAGCTTCTTGAGCTCTTTGTATATATTGGATATTAGTCCCCTATCAGATTTAGGATTGGTGAAGATCCTTTCCCAATCTATTGGTGGCCTTTTTGTCTTATTGACAGTATCTTTTGCCTTACAGAATTCTTTGCAATTTTATGAGGTCCCATTTGTCTATTCTTGATCTTAAAGGACAAGCCATTGCTGTTCTGTTCATGAATTTTCCCCCTATGCCCATGTCTTCGAGNCTTTTCCCCACTTTCTCCTCTATAAATTTCAGTGTTTCTGGTTTTATGTGGGTAGATTGTACACTTGTTGCTGCTTCACCAAGAATAAATATTATTTAGTCCAGATATGCTGAATTTACCAGAGGAACACACAGAATTCTCATATGAGGCAATGAAGGATATTTTCTATGTCAACACAAGCAGTTTCTTTACGTCTGTTAACCTTTCCTCTCCAACTGTCTTGTGTTTGATGGCTTAGAGTAGGTCCACATTTTATCATGGTTTTGAGTGCTTTCATTCCCTCCTTTGCCAGAATGCAATCCTGTGGTTTCCTCCCACCTTAAAATACCCACTATATAACAAATTCCTTTTTCTTTATTGTGCCTGTTGCTAGTATTCACTTCTCCTCTTCTGTCTATTTCTGTGACCCCCAAGTGGCCTTTAATATCAGTAAACAAAATCCTTACAATGTTCTGAAGGTGTAAACTTTTGTATTATCATACTCTAGATCAGTACTTAATAACATGATCCAGCTTTGTTTGTTTGTTTGTCTTTATGAACTCATTTCCACTTGGGAATTTCTAAAGATTTAGAATTCATTTATCCTCTCTATTAACTTCTCTCTGTTGTCCTTTGAGATCTTCTTTATATCAGTGCTTTCTTCGATGGAAATCACTTCCATATTAGCATTACTATAACATTCTCCTTTGCTTAGCCTTAGACTTGAACATTCGTGTTTGTACTTGACATGTCTGCTTAAATCCCTCAATGGCAATTCTGTCAAAATATCTCTATAAGCTTACAACTGCGTTAATATAATTGCCTAGATAAGTAGGTTTATTGTGTTCTTTGTGATATGTCTATCATATAGTTTCATATTTTACAAAATTCTTAGATTGATATTATACTGCTGAAACCCACTGCAGTACTGTAGGTTTATCAGCAATCATTTTGTTGTCATTATTATTGCTTTATCAACATTAATATGATAGTAGAGTCCTGTTTTCCTGTGGGACTGCAGTTCCAACCTCTTCTGTTAATATTCTTCCAAAAACTGTGTCCAATTAAATGTTCTTTAGGACATGACAGGATTTCTTGAGCACAGACTGTGCAAAAGAGTGTATTTCACAGCTCCCGCCCTTTCTGTATTCTCTAGCCCCACATGTGATTTTGGTGGTACATGTACATTCTTTGCTACGTCTCAAAGCTTTAGCTTTTGATTTTACCCAATTTCTGGTATACAATGTAATATTTTGGCAACTTATGAATTTTAAATATAAACCCTGTACAAATACTTTTTTTGTTGTTTTCTACAAGAACAAACAATCCTTGGTGTCTGCGATGGCATCGTCTGTTTCAGTTTAGCTTTTGCCTTTAATCAAAGATAAACTGCCTGGGAAGATTAAATAAGTTTTTGTCTCAACCGTCTGTGATGAGACTAATTCCTAAAGCTGTTAATTAGAAGGTACTTTGATTGACATGGAATGGACCAAGAATTTTGAAGAAAATTCGGTAATATTTCAGACTGAAAATGATAGTGTGACGCACTGTGTATAGTATACCGACTTTTAAAAATTCTGTTTTGTTGTCACAGCTGGTTCCAAAATATTAGTGAAAGATCCTCGACCTGCATTAGGAACACCTAGTCCAAAGCTAAGTGGTAAGTAATTGATCTGAGAGTCACGATCTCTAAAATTGATCTACAATTGTTTCCTTTCTTACTTATGTAAAATAATAAAACTTATATGACAAAATTGTTTTGCTATGTAATTTATTATTATTATATTATATAATATTAACTTATTGCATTAAATATTTTAATGTATTTCAACATTATTAAATATAATTATTTCTGTCAAAAACATTACTTATGCATCTATCTATAGATTTTTGTCTTAAGTCTTTTTACAATAATAATGGCAATGATTTTTATATCTAAAATTAAGGGAGAAAACAAGACTTAATTTAAAAGTATATACTTATACAGAGGTATATATTTCAATATATTTGGTAGAAGATAAAGTCACTAACTTCTAGAATTTGTACAATTTATTTGAGATTATTTGATTTAAAAATTCAATATCAATTATATGGCCTAGTCATTAATAACCTACAATAAAATTCCTATAACCTTGATGTAATTCTCATCCTATATTATTTACTATATCTGATATTCAACTGAATAAAGCATCCAATATATAATAAGGAAATCTATTTGTCCCAACTATATCTTTTACATTATTAAGGATTATATTTTTGTTGAGTACATTTTTATCAGTCCAACTTAAGAACTTAAACCAAAGTAAAGTTATAAAGGCTATATATAGACTTAAATACTTATATTAGAAGAGAATAAATCCCCAGAGTTGATGTTGTATCTCTCTTAAAAACCTGTAAAGATTATAACAGTCAAAATATATACAAAGATAAAACAAAATTATAGATGACAAAACAAAAATTTCTAATGAAAAAAGAAACAATTTTGAAAGATTTTTTTAATAAAAGAAATATGAATATGACAGATAACAAGTTAAATACATTTAAAAGTCTGGGAAATATCAATAACTGCCCATTTTTATAAATTATTACAAAATTATATTTTAATAAAATATATTGAAATAGCTTAATAATCATGTACCAGTAAAATGTTTATAATATTTCCAGAGATACCAAGCCCATATTGCTCTACCGAAGAAGACTGCCAAATTTTAAAGGAACATGTCGGTCATCTAAGTCTCACATACACTGTACTCATTATATATGCCCCATATAATTAAAGGCACAATCAAAGACATCATGTGAGGAAGAATATTGAACCTATTGGACTTATGAGTATGTATAGAATTTGAATGTGAAATTTTAATGAATCAAACCTAACATTATGGTAAAACACAACAGTTTTGAGTCATATTTATCATTGACATATTTTATTTTACATATCCTTTAAAAGTAATGAATCACATTAAGAGATTAAAGTACAAATTTTATTATCATTATATTATTTGTAAAATAAATATTTAATATAATACCAATTCATCATCTTAAAAGATTCTCAACCTATTAGAAGGAAAAGAACTTCAAACACAGGAAAATCAACAAAAATTTAGGTTAATCATTGTGAAAATAAGAACACACTAAGTTGCATTATTTTCATAAGCATAAACAAGACACAGTGAATAGGTGTCAAAAGAATGAAAAATTAGCAGCAGGATCAAGTTAAAACCAAGGTCTAATGCCATGTTATTTCATAACATGGTATAACAATGTTATAAGGCCTGGATACAGAATTTTAAATCAATGCATACCTTTAATAAAAGGGTAGTAGGTGAGGGCAAGACATTTTAATTGCCCACTAGTTTATTATAGGGCATTTCTGGGGCAGGGAGTGTGGGGGAATAAAGAAAGTGGAGAGGGAGAAAACCTGCGTCCCACCAGAGTTCTGGTGCTCTGGGTGGGCAGATGTGGAAGGACTGCTGCACACTTTCCACACAGTCCTGGGTGGGTGGGTGGGTGTCTGGCTGTGGGAAGCCAGGGACCCCAGCTCAGCGGGTGGTGGACAAGGGGCAGTCCTAGGCAATAGGTTCTCAGCCTCGGGCATCCCAGACACAGCTGGATACCACAGAATAGCTGAGAACAGAATGGGGGTGCTGGGGGCCCGCTTGATTAACGAGAGGGCAGGGAAGGAGGGGGGCACTAGGTGGTTCCCACGAGGGCGAGAATCCTTGGTCAGGTCAGTGGCTGGAGTGCAGAAAGGCTTTCCTGCAGGAGATTAGACACTTTTCATTAAGGGAAAGCCTGTCCCATCGTTCAAGCACAGCGGGCCTTGATGTGCAGAGACAGTCTATAGTTTTAGAACTTTATTGTATAAAGGCAGGGAAAAAGAGAGAAGGTAGAAAGAGGGAGACAGGCCATGGCCACATGAAGAAAATTGGGGAAGGGAGAGAGAGAGGGGCCAAGCAGCTCCTTTTATAGTGGGCTGGGCTATCAGGTAACTGTGGGGAGGAGCAGAACTGGCTAGAGTCAGGTAACTGGGGATGGAGTCTAGCCAGAATGCCAGGAGTTTGGGACATTGTCTGCGTGACTGATAGTCACACACCTCTCCTGTGGAGGCTGTGGGGGCAGTAACTTCAACGGGATACAGGGTTCCAGGAGACATGATCGAACACCTCAGTCCCATGTAGGTGGAAATCACCATCCATTGGGTCCCCCGGAGTTCAAGACATCTGTCAGACTGGAGACCGGGATGTCTGTGTGCATCCCACTGCCCCACAAATCCCTCTTGTCTTTTTGTAAGGGAGAGGTGTCACCAGAATAACTGTCTCCTATGTGGGGAACAGTTTGATAATGAACCAGTGCTGCTTTAGAAACTGAATGAGACAGGGTACCAAGAGAAACAAGGCTCCAAGGGCTAGTATGAGGCCAACGGGAAGAACTCAGGCTACTAAGGGGTTAGCGCATCAAGGGGTAGGGGTGTTGGGAGCTTCAGAAGAAAACCTATGGGCTAGAGGAGTAACACAACTAAGTCAGAGTAGTAAGGAGGGTTAAGGGCAAGGGTTGGGAAGGCAAGAGATTATAGAATCAATTAGTTGTTTATGGGTAGTACAATTTGAGGGTAATAACATCAGTTTTGCACATCAATTAATTAATCTAGATAGACATTATGTTTTCCTACTATCATGTAACTTCCCCCAAGTTCAACAGCCATTTGGCTTTGGCAAGAGAGTTCATCTGTAGCTGAAAGTTCCCAAGTCTGTCTTCTGTGGAGTTCAGCACATGTCTCTGGATCTCAGTGCACGTCTCAGGAATCTTCAGTCACATGAGGTTTTGGAGGAAGGCAGCTTTATTGTCTGTAGGCCTCAGGAGATGGTGCTGTCTTAGCTGGATCAGTGGTAGGAGGCAGCATGTGGAGATAGACCTGTAGAGTAATTGTAGCCGAGGAGCAGAGCCCCAGCAGGGGATGTCTGCAGAGGGTGGACAGCAAAGGTTAGGTCTACAATGGTTTGCTTGGGAGCACATCATGGATCCTTGTTAGGATTTTAGAAAAGTGAGGGTGTTTAAGGAATTTAGTCCTGGAAGGCATCCTTTATGTCTGCTTTGGATGGCTGAGGAAGAAAATATCATGTTAATTATGTATCTTCCGTAGGCAGGCACAGTTTGTAAAAGGAAACTGGTTGTTAATTAAGGATTGGATGATGTGTAATCAGCCCAGTTGGCTTGGCCCATGGAAGTAGATTAGATGACTTTTGAACCTTAAAGGAAATCTTGAACAAGTTGAAAGATTTTCTTTTGGACATATATCATGAATGCTAGAGAGGAAATAAGCATTTAAATAAAGAAGCCAGAAATGTTTAGGTTGAAAAGCACAATTTAGGTGTTCCTACAGGGGGAGCAAAGCCTCAGGTGCATCTTTGGTGGGCATAGCTAGATGGGGGGAGGGCATCTATTGTAGCGTGCTCTAGCAGACAGGTCACCTTGTTTTCACCCTTTTTTTTTTTTTTTTTCCCTTGCAAAGTAGAAGGAGATGAAAGTCTAACATTGAAGAAAAGATAAGCATAGAGGGTTGAGTGAAAGGCGGCTGTAGCCTGTTGGCCCATGTGAAAGCATGAATTTTGTCCTTTGGCCTGCACAGACGTCAGGGAAGCATGCACCAGCCGGCAGAGAAAACAGAACTCAGGAAAACAGAACTCAGAACAAGCACTGCCTTCTGAGGAGGCAGAGAGTTTAGAGCAGGTGCTGCCGAGCTGGGTAATTTCCTTTCCATAGTAATTGTGAACGAACAGCAATTAACATGGCTGAGCAAGTCTTTGGAGTAGGATACTGAGCTCTTTGGGCACATGTCAAGGAGTGGTATAGCTAGGTCATATTGTAGATTTCTTTTTAGATCTTTCAGTATTCTCCACACTGATTTCTCTAGTGGCTATATCAGTTTGTAATCACTGTCCCTACAATATATGAGGGTTTCCTCCCCCCCAACTTTCCCTCATATATTTATTAGCACTTGTTCTAGTCTTCTACAGGAAAATATACAAATTGGTTATTCAGCGCCAAATGCTCAGCCTTGAAAACATATATAAGGTAACATTATATGCACACAACTGATTATATTTAGAAATATATATTTATATATAAATACATTGATTATATAATAACAAACACCATGAAATTAGAGGAAAGGCCATGAATTTAGAGGAAAGTGCGGTAGTATACAAAGGGAAGAAATGGAAGTGAGAAGCGTTATACTTAAATTATAGTCTTGCAAATAAACATCACTAAGAAGACTTGTGGTGATTATTTACTCCTGTTAGTTTCTTGTTGATTTTTTCAAAGGACTCTCAAATAAGTGCTTATTTTTAATTTTGAGAAAGCCTAAAAGGTAGAAAGAAGTGTTATCACCTCACAAGCTAGCATAAGGGAGAAACCACTCCGAGGTTCCCCTCTCGTCACCTGATTTACAGGTACAGGGGATGAGAAGAATTTTGGTAGAAATGTTGAACTCAACAGGAGAGTCTCACTGTGCATTCTACTCAGTTCTATTACGCTCATGGGAAATCTGACATCTGCCACTAAGGAAATCGTTCTACCAAGTGAAGTAGTCATTAATACAAATTATTGGCCTTAATAAACAGTTATTTAATGTTTTATATCACAGTGATTATTCATCTTGATACAACTGATATTTCTAGAATGGCTATATACCTTTTCTAAGAATTTACTAGTATCTTCTCAAAATGAGGATTTTTCATTTACATATGTTAGCTATAGGTCCTACTTTATCTAAGTTTCATGAATCATTAAATGACAGTTGATTGTTATTAAAGGTATGGAGGTAGACAAGAATCATCACAATTAAGTCCCGGAGAAATAAGCAATGTAAGAAATAGCAATTACTGATTTTTAACCACTTACCAGAAACAGCCTGTAGGACTTTTTTTTTCTTTTGCTCTTCAAATCTTCTCAATCTGTTGCCCCATGCAAATGAGCTTTCTAAGGCAGATGGCTTTGCTGATGACTCTTTCATACAGTTTGTAAGTACACTTTTGTTATCCAAAAGCTATCAAATCTTTCTTATCATATGTCACATAAGATCATTGAATACACAACAGGATGCCTTGATAGTTAGTGATACAGTGTAAGAAGATGAATGACTTAACAAAGGCTTAAGAGAAAAACCTATAGATAATTCGTGGTGACAAATACACGGGTGCTGCATCTCCTTGCACATTGCAATTATGTGATAAACCATTTTATCTGAATCACAGTTTCCCTATTTTATCTGAATCACAACTAAAGCAATAGGTAACAACTAGCTGTACATTTTACTTATATTAAGATTCCAAATCACATATATTAATCTCATATTAATCATGAGGGAATCAAGGTTTAGAACTAAAAAATTTATACAAAATGACAGAGTTTATCAATTTGGAAGAGGGCATTAGATACCAGCAGTATAACTCTAGGGTTGACTTACACGTAACTTGTACTATATTCTACCACAATTTGTTCTGTCCCATAAGAATGGGGCAATTCCAGTGGCAATTCTTCTATTTCTAAAAATACTTGTGAACCTCAAGCTGTCAATAAAGTGAAGCCCTGCTCTCCTTCTATTTTTGGAATAACTAAACTCAGCATTTTGTAAAAGGGACAAAGAGCCATTTAACTTCAGGCTGCCTCCAGGGCCATTTGAAAGAACAGGACAGGTTTACATTCTCTCCATTGAATCTGTCTAGAACACTAGGAAAAAAAGAAGGTCTCTGAGTATGTACTCATGGGTTTGAAGGCTCATAAAAATCATTTAATTTTCATTTTGAAAGAAGAAAATTATGTTAGAGAAGAGAAATCATTAGTAAAGCATGTGTTTCCCCAATTCTAACTACAATCCTCATATCTTTCCTTGTTAGGAGTCTGGCTTTTCTATTAATGGTTACTGAACAATCTTTGGCTTTAAAATTGTGGTTTATTCTTAGAATTTTATAATCAAATGAAGAATATTTTAAATTCTACTCAGATGACTTATGTTTAGAGATACGTCATATCTTCAATAGACTAAAGGATTTAATCTAGTATGGGATGATCATATTTAGAGAGCATTGTGAAATTAAAATGTGTCATTTATTTAATCTATTCACAGTTCCCGATGATGTGTTTGCCCAGAATTATATATGGAAAGGCTCTTATAATTTCAAAGGAAGGAAACAGCCCATGACCTTGACAGTCACTAGCTTCAACGCCTCTACTGGCAGAGTCAACGCGACACTGAGCAACAGCGACATGGAGTTGCTGCTTTCAGGTATCAGATTCAAATGTAGCAAAAGTTAACCCTCCTGGCTTTCACTTGATCATGGCCTACTACTATGAGATATTTCTTATATTCAATTTTAAGGAAAGCGATAAATTATTAAGAAACAAGAATTTTGAAGGTTAGGACTGGTGAGTGGATATTGCTATATAATTGTAAACCTAAAATTGTGAATTTAAGTGACTTTAAGACTCTTTCTATGTAGAGATAATTACATATACTCTTCTGGACTAGTCCTCTCATTTGTTGATACAGATTTATGGTATTGCAACTAAGAGATATACATTGTAATTTCTTTTAGTATATAGCACTCTTATGAAATTATTTCTAATAAATTAATTTGTGGTGTAAGTAAAATAATGTTATTAAACTTGAAAATATTATAAGAAACACTGCCTATTATTTTGTATTTTTATAGCATCCCATAAAGTGAATTTATTAGAACTTAGTATACATTACATTTTTAAATATGGAATAAATTTGAAAATCTTAATTTGAATGAGAGATGTATTTATATTTAATTAATTATTAATTTAGCTAGCAAATATAAGTAACAGTTTTTTCCAAGTTAGCAAGAATATATCTTATAAATGTTTCTTAGTAAATTTTGCAAATAAAACCCAGTAAATTTAAAAAATGTGTGAAATTTTATGATAATTTCATTAGCTTTCACTCTTTATATGGAATAATTATAAACATTTCCTACAAATATTAAATGTTAGTATCCTTATGGGTTTTTTTTTAATAGATACTAATCTACTTTAGATCAAATTTTCTATTTCCTTACCTTAATATTCTCAGCACAGTCTTAAGGTTCCTCACTAATGAGTAAAGCAGTAGGCAAGTCAACAATAGTCAAACTTTAATCAATAGTCAATCATAAAAGGATTTTTCACTTCCTTACTTATCATGTCCTTAACACTAGCCTATTCCAACTCTCAGAAGATTCAGTTAAAGTAAGAATTGTAGGTCTTTTTGCTCCTTGAATTTATATCATTCCCATGTTTATTTACCATCTTGAGCTAAATTCTTAAGTTTTAAGGTAGAACTCACATGCTTTTTACTAAATAGATATTTTCTGATAGACACAAAGTGAAACAACTCTTCTATTCCAGCCAAAAACTTATCACATTTCATCATGAATAAGAATTGTAGGTCTTAGTGCAGGAAGAAGTCACTTAGTTGGCACTAGCATTTAGGGAAGTTAAATACTCAGATAAAATTTAATTTGTCATTTCCGATGAGAAACAGGTGCATATTATAGTCATATCCACTATCTGTACAGACACTGTCGACTTGATGTTTACCTTATTTCTCTCCATTTCATAATATATCTAATAAGTTATTGGTAGTAAGATAAATTATAACTATTTACAAAATTAGATAGATCGTTTTGTATTTTGCAGGAGTCTACAAAAGCCAGGAAGCTCGCCTAATGTTACATATATATCTTATTAAAGTACCAGCACACGCTTCTGTAAAGAAAATGAAGGAAGAAAATTGGGCCATGGATGGATTTGTAAGTACCATTCCTTAAAATCATTCATCTGATCTTGATGGCAAATTTATAGATTTTTTTTACAGAAAAGAATTTTTTCCCAATTTAGCTAATTTGAACATATATTTATTCATATAATTTCACATATAAAACACTATCAACTTAAAATAAGCTCAGCACTTATTAAATTTTATTACAGTATTCTTATTTCTGTGGTATGAATAGTCATGTAATTACTTGTGTTTGTATGTTTTTGTTTGTATGCCATGTCTTTCATTTCATCACATGTATATTTATCATCAATGGTGATAAAAATGTGGATGAAGAACAATTTAAGGTCAAGTGTGTTTCATTTACAATCTTACCACTCACAAAGCAGAAAGGTCGTAGTCTAAGATAAGCCTGTGATTTATAATGAATTCCTTTCTGCAAATCAGTGTGTGTGTGTGTGTGTGTGCGTGTGTGCGTGTGTGCGTGTGTGTGTGTGTGTGTGTGTGTGTGTGCGCGTGTGTGCGTGTGTGTGTGTGTGTGTGTATTTCCATTTCTGACAGGACCCAATATTTAAGGCATATGCAGCAAATTTAAAACTAGATCAAAACTTTAAAATTAAAGGTATCTGTTAATTGAAGTATTGACTTAGAATATGTATTTTTTAAAATATAACACTCCCAGTTTGTAATAGTTGACACTGTAAGCGACATAAGCCCCTATTCCTAAATCCTTATTGGTGGAAAAATGTAGCTGTAACTTGGCACAGATTTTGTCCCCCTCCCAGTCTACCCTCCGACTGTTCCACATCACAGGCCTCCTGACCCAGTCTCTGAAAGAACCCCCACTCCTACCCCACCAAGCTTCCCCACTCCCTGGGACCTCAAGTCTCTAGAGGGTTAGGTGTATCTTTTCTGACTGAGTCCAGACTAAGCAGTCCTCTGCTATATATGTGCTGCGGGCCTCATATCAGCTTGTGTATGCTATGTTGGTGGTGGTTCAGTGTCTAAGAGATTCCAGGGTTCCAGATTGAGACTGCTGGTCTTCCTATGGAGTTGCCCTTCTCCTCAGCTTCTTCCAGTTTTCCCCTGATTCAGCTATAGGGGTCACCAATTTCTGTTCATTTGTTGGGTGTAAATATCTCCACCTGATATTCAGATGCTTGTTGGAGGATGTCAGTCATGATAGGCCCATGTTTGTAAGCACACTATAGCATCAACAATAGTGTCAGACCTTGGGCCCTCCCCTTGTGCTGCTTCCCAATTTGGGCCTGTCATTGATCCTCCTTTTCCTCATATTCTTCATTTTTGTTCCTGCAGTTCTTTCAGACAGGAACAATTGTGTGTCAGAGTTTCTGACTGTGCGATGGCAGGTCAATAACATTCTGGCTCACTGTGGAGGTGGGTGCACAGTTGTCTAAAGAGGATTTATCTGAGATGCTCCCACTGTAAAGACAGCCAACACATCTTCACAGTATACCCTCTGTCTTATTTAATCACTGACAATAATGGAGGTTTCTAAAAATATTTTTACATCAATAAGACTTAATCCTAAAATTCAGGTCATTGAGTCTTTGCAAAAGACAAATATGTGAGATCAGATCATATTTTAAAGTCTCTAATACTATACTGATAAGAGTTTATGACAAAAGATACCCCTGAGTAGAGTTAAAAAGAGTTGTTTCTAAGGAAAACACTGTCCATCCAGTTTTTAGGTTTTGTTTTGTTTTGTATTGTTTGTGTTCTCTATTTTTGCAGAGTTGGGAAGTTATAAGTCTTCATTTTACTTAGGTTGTTGAATTATATTAAAATGAGGCTCATTCATCCATTAAACTATAAGGGTTTGAATTTGATTTTTAAGCATGATCATGGTCACAGTAGAATGTCTAATAATAGGTTTGGCCTTGTACTGAGAAATGTCAGACTCCCATAGTTAGTTTGGGTTATTTTGTTTTATGGTGAATATATAATATTTTAAAATAAATACTACAATTCTCATGAGCACACTATGCCAGTAGTATATTCAGATATATTGACCTTATCTCTATGTTACAATTTATGTTATTTCTTTTCTTTTTTTATTGGCTATTTAATTTATTTATTTATTTACATTTCTAATGTTATCCCCTTTCCTGGTTTCTCTTCTGGAAAGTTCCTATCTCATCCCCCCCTCACCCTGCTTCTATGAGGGTACTCCCTCACCCACCCACCCACTCCTACCTAACTGCCCTGGCATTGCTTACAATGGGGCATTGAGCCTTCAGAGGACCAACGACCTCTCCTCCCCATGAGTTATATAACTTATTGTCAGTTATTAGTTCAAGTTCAGAAATAAATTCATGTGACCCATTAATTACTGAATAACTAAACTGCATCATTTCCTATTTTATGTATGCAGGGAAAGGCCAAAACATATTTGCATCTGTTAAAACATGATTATGAGTATATACATGTAAAGCATAAGTGTTAGCCAGCTTATAAAGAACACTAAGAATCACCAATAGAACCCAGGCTACAAGAAAATTCTTTCTCCTCATGGGAGGTAGGTGAGGGATGTCTGCCTGAGGTCAGCTCTGTTCTGGGTCTGGGGATGAAGGAGCCTGGAAGCCAAAGATTTCACAGGTCAGAATACTGCTGTGCTCTCAAATATACGGATGTATGCTGATGCTGCTATTGCTGCTTGCTTGGAGTTAGCTTCACACTTGCACTTATCGGTTCTCAGCCTCACAAGTTGGTGTTATCGGTGTTCATCACTGTGTCCCATTAATAGGGGCCATTTTTAACAGCTCAAATTTTAACATTTTAACCTATTCTACAATTAATCAAGTTTTGGATATACATTGGTGAGATTGATTATATGTCCAGATAGTTATCATACCTAGAAAACTCACTTTAGAATAATTTCATCCCTTCAAGTAGGTATCTCCCAGCCTATAGCTCTCATTTATTTCTCTCAGCACTCATCCCAATAATCTATTTTCCGTCTCTGTAGATTAACATAGATTAATTTTTATCAGTGAAGTGGTATTGTATATGGCTTTTTGTACGTAGTTTCTTACATTTAATCTAATGAGAAATATGATCTTTACATCATAGTATTTTATTAGCCTATTATCAGCCTCACTATGGCTCTAAATGAGGCTAGGAAAAAAACTCAGCCAGATGAATAAAACCACCTTCTTTCTGTGGCATCTCTGGAATGGAAGAAGGGCTAATATAATTGGGTACCTAGTTTATGTTTTATTTTCATTTACTTGTATCCATGTATGCCTGAGTAGATGTATGCACACCACATCCAAGCTGCTGCCTACAGAGATGCAATAATGATGTTGAATCTCCCAGAGCTTTGAGGCACAGGTAGTTGTGAACTTCCTAATATGGGTACTGAGAACTGGATGCAGGTCCACTGGAAGGGCAGCTCTTAAATGCTGAGTAATATCTCCAAACTCTGATTCAATTTCTAGGTGATATTATATTTTGAACAATGTTTCTTGCCCTATAAGAAATTCATAAAACTGTGGATGAGTTTACCAATATTATAATTATTTAAAATTATAAGTTATACCTTTGTGCTTATGATTTAACCTTTTCTTCTAGTGCTCATTACATAGGAGGAATGGAAAAAACCCAAAGGCCAGCATTCACATTAGTGTGTATTGAGTATTTATTGAGGATTAAAAAAATAAAGACTGTGGACAGTCTTTATATTTAATCAGAATTTCAAATATTTTCAGGTTTCTGCTGAGCCTGATGGAGCTACTTATGTATTCCAAGGATTTATTAAAGGCAAAGATTATGGGCAATTTGGACTACAAAGACTGGGTAATGTATTTGATTATTTTTATTTTTATTTTCAAGTAGTTCATTTGATACTATAGACATTATAAAAAGACATAAAAATTCTGTACATTTTGCACAGTTACAATATCTTGAATTAGGCGTTGTCAGGATTATATGGGTAGCCATTTTAACACATTTAAAGAATAACCATATTCTTTCAAATATCACTTCTTTATGTAATAACTCTATTCAAAGCTAAGTTTTTCATTATATCTGTCATTAATATAATAAGCTGTCTTGCCCCTAAGCAAATACAAAGAAGAAAAAGTGATATAGATAACATGGAAAATTAAACTGTAAATTAGTTTTACCTCATCTCCTGGGAACTATACTACTTCTTTTCAGTTGGAATATTGGAGCAATTTTCTTACTTCTGAGAAGATGTAGTGGCAGTATGAAAAACTTTTAAAGCCTAGAAGGAAAAATAACTTTGAGGAATTGGTCCCTTTGAGAGCTTAGTTCTTCTTATATGCAAAACTTTTTTTGTGCTAAGATGCACAATGTTTTGTAGTTTTCATTTGTAATTATGCTAATATGGGCCCAATAATTACTTATACTTTTATTCTTATAAACACATAGCTTTGGTGCATATATTCCTGAGGTACACTGCCTCCTATCATTAAACTCTTGTATGAATACATAAACAATGAATTATTACTCTAAAAGCTATCATTTAACATTTATTTTAACCAATCATGACTTTAAACTTTTATATAAATACACCGAGTCACTGGAAAAATATTTAACAATTAATAAGATATCACTTTTAATATATGTCACTTTCAGCCCTTAAATATAAAATAACAAAATAAATAATATAACACTCTAAACAAA
>NC_034606.1:13915901-13975901 GCF_900095145.1 Mus pahari | reverse complement strand
GACCCACATGGAAACTAAGTTGCACATCATAGCTTGTGGGTCATGACCCCTTAGGGGGTTATATATCTAATATCTTGTATATCAGATATTTATAATATATTCATAATAGTAGAAAATTTACAGTTATGAAGCCACAAAAAAAGGGATTTGTGGTTGGGGATCACAATAGAAAAAAACTATATTAAAGTGCCATACCATTAAGAAGGTAGAGAATTACTGTTATAAACTCATTTTAACACAGACATAAATACACACGTATATGTGCATGCACACACACAAATACTCACACTTAAAAAGATTGGGACCTTTTAATATCCTATACATTTGTTCAGGGATGACACCTGGGATTGGAAAACGAATCAGAGGACTTGTTCATAATGAAAATTTATGCCCTTTTTTTTTTTTTTTAACATCCATTAATTGCTTATAGTTTTTACCAGGGGGTAAGGTCTTGTGAAATTTCCTGTATCAGCATTAGCATGTCAACTCATTATTTGCTCTTGTTTTTGTCAAGCTTAGAGTTGAGATTTCATGAAAATTGTATTTCCTGTTATGTCTAGAAGACACTAATATTAGGTACCCTGATCTTCTGGTCTCAAAATTTTTCTACTTCATCTCCATTATTTTCCCTGAGACGTAGTAGTAGGAAGTATAGTGTAGACTTACCAACTGGGTGGGGCACCTCAGTGTCTCCTATTTTCTGAATTTTGAGCACATGTCGAACTTTATAGAACCTATTTACCAATAAAAATTTTCCTCTTATTGATAAGGGAAATGTCCTTTATTCTGGACTTGAAGCTTTTATAAAATACATAGTTTAAATATAATGTCTTTTGTAGGTTTTCTCTTTTTTTGAAATTTATTGTTTTATCTTTTATGACAGTCCAGACTTTATTCCCCCTCAGTCCACTCTCCAACTGTTCCATGTCCCATACTTCCTCCCTACCTCCAACAGGATGTCCCCAACCCCCAACTCCCACCCCACCAGACCTCCAAATTTCCTGGGATCTCAAGTCTCTTGAAGGTTAGGTGCATCTGTTTACCCATAATATTTTTTCTCTATCTCTTCAATTGACAAGAATAATGACTTTATATACTTTGAAAATTTAGCATGTATTCAATGTTGAGAATGATGCTGGGAACATAAACGTATACATAATAAGTAATAAGTGAATTTATGGTAATGAAAAGATACACATCCTACTTTATGTTGTGTATAACCAGTAACTTTTATTTCTCTAGAAAATTTGAAAGACTCGATATTATTAATTTATGTTAATATGATTCTTATATGTGATATTTATAAATATTTACTAGGCTTATAATTTCTTATTTAACACTTTTAAGTGACATTATTCCCTACTAGTCCTAATGAAAGCATATTATTTGAACACTAGTCTGCTGTTTCTAGAAGTGCCCTAACATGAATCTATCATTGTCTTTTGTTCTAACAGGACTGCACCCAAAACACAGTACACAGGATGTTCTGTACATGAAAATAACAATGGCCAAGCAGCCTTTGAAAACCCCATGTATGACACCAATGCCAAGTCTGTGGAGGGGAAGGCAGTTCGATTCGACCCCAACTTGAACACAGTCTGCACAATGGTATAACACGGCAACACGTTGCCTTCTTCAGAATCCTGGAAATCGACACACTGAACAGTGCACTTTTAGTTCACTGCTAAACAAAGCACACTTTTCAGGACTTGCTGGGTCACCTTTTCCTGAGGAATGATAGCGAAGAGTGTTTTTTTCATAAACTGGATCAAACTCTGTCTTCATGTTTACCATGGAGAGTTTTACAGAAATCGGGCTGCACTCTGGGAGTGCTTACTCACAGTTTATTTGCTTTTTTTAAAAAGGAGATTATTCTAAAACATAAACTTATTTGCATATATTGGAGGAGCATCCACTATCAGTATTTCTGTGCTTTATAAACTATATTAGAGGGACTGGGTTTAAAAAAAATGATATAGGGTAGAAAATAAGAGCTATACTTACCAGAGTCAATAGATCACTGGCTTCTCTTTGCTGTCATAAGCTACATTGCACCCACATGTCTGGAGTTCACACCACAAATCTGCAGTTCATTCTGTTTATCCCAGGCATTAAATTTCTAATTTCTCTAGATATTTAAGAATGGCACACACTTTAAATATTTATGAGTGAATTGATGCCACAGAAGTAATAAGATTGCCCACCTCAATCTGGCATTCTGTGTTAATAATACAGATACTATTTTTATAGAATCATTTTCAAGTTTCTTCAGATGGGAAGGTGATTCTGTGACCTTTCTTATTTCCCTATTATCAAGGAAACAGTTTTATCTATTGAGCTATGAAAAACTCTTTAGATGTTTGCCTCAATATTCTTTGTCATCTACAAAGTATTTTGCCTCACAAAAGTTATTTGTAAAGATGCTTATTTTACAGTAATCTGACACAGCAGCTTGTTACCAACATTTTTAACCAAACACTACAAAGGTTTTGAAAGTCCTAGTACAAAAAGTCAAATATGTCTGCATTTAATTTATGTCTGCATATCCTTCTAGATGAATCTTTGATTTTACTACATTTGATATTTTTTAGTTTCCTTGAATAAAGAGGTACAATATACTCTGATCTACCCCTTAATATTGAATAAAATAATCTAGAAGTTCTTTCACATCACCAATATAAAATTGTTTCCCAAATATATGTGTTTATCAAATTTTGACAGGTTTTTTTTCTGTCTATACCCTATTTTTAAGAAGTAGGTATCAGGTACAGCCAGTGTTTTCATTGTCTGATTAAAACAGTTTATATGTTGTTGTTAGCTCATTTAAAGCTACATCATGCTGTAGTGTTGGAATTTTTAGTTAATAGGGCATTGTCTTCCTTGTATATGTTTGTCATATTTCATTTCACCAAATAAACACATACTCATTGTGAACTCTCTGTTGTTGTCCATTTCAAATCTGGATTGTTCTGTGAAGGGTCTCATTTTTGTATCATGAGACAAGAGTGCCTATGAGAAACCATTGCATCTGGGAGCACTGCTTGGAGCTATCTCTACATTTAGTGAATTTCTTGTAAAACACTTTGAGATACATTGTTTTGGAAATTCATACAATTTTCTCAACATTGTATTCTACTGACAGGATGCAGTTTTAAATTTTATGCCATCTGTTATTTATTCTTGTTTATTCAAATGACTGCAATAACAATGTTTCATTCACTAATGTTAAGGTTAATATGTTTAAGATCTTGTTTAAATGATGTTTCTTCTGCAACTGGCTACTCCTCTTATATTAATGCATACACTTTTGTAAAGAAGTATATTTTTATGATAAAAAAACTTTGTAAAAGTATGATGTAAATTTTCAGTGCAATGTAAACAAATAAAAAAGGATAATTGCTTTTGTAAAACGTGTTTTATTTTCAAATTCACCTATAGCTCTTCTGTTTGTAAAAGCAAGGCTCAGGCCCATTTTCACTTGATGCTTTTAAAAATGTGTACCAATTACATGTCACATTGCAACAAGTAATAAAATGTAGTTTCTCCCTCTCTATTCCACTTACAAATGTGATAGTCTTTAATAGGCTTTAAAAGCATTGTTGCCCTTTTTATATGAAAAAGAAAATTAAATATATTTCTCATCCAGAGTCCCTTGATACAGAAGAGTATGTAGTGACTGTAGAAATGACTAAATGGTAAGATTTATTTTACTATGTGGTACATTCTAAAGTGAGGGTCTAGAAAAGAACATGATAGAGAGTAAAAGGTCAGTAATTGTGTGTTAATTTTTTTTTTTAGGAAAATCACGGCATACTGTCAAAGTATTAACCTATGAATATTTATTAATTTAAAATAAAGTCAGTTTAAATGATGTTAAAAAGCAATAGCTCATGACAGTGGATACAGGCTCATGCTGCCAAGCCTTCTATTAGTTTGGTCTTTAGAACACACATAGGGGAAGAAGAGAATCAACTACCATCTCCACATGTTTGCCGTTGCATCACATCACACACAGAGACACACACAGAGACACACAGACAGATAAACACGCACATACACGAAACAAGTTTGGGCTAAAAGAAGATTTATTTCTTTTGTTTTTAGTATGACTAGAGGTAAGGGAATATTGATCAAAGAATACATATTGTAATACATATTGTAAAATTTGAGAACTACCTCTCTGACATCGCTTTCATGAGTTTAGTATTCTGAAGAGAAGATTTAGAGGCTGTTGGGAAATACAAGGGACCACTAAACATTAGTTTACTTCCTTCAGAATACAAACAAAGGAAGTGGTGAACCCAGACCAGATACATTCCCAACTTTAATAAGTCCCTCTGTGTCGTAAGTTTATTAGTATTGTAAGAAGCAGTACATCTCCTACATTCAAATTGTACTGCAAAGTATAAAACAAGAAACTCTTGTTTCAACTTTTATATGACTGAAACTGACTAGTAACTATTAGCATAGCTATGAAAATAGAGTTGGTCTTATTACTATTATCTTTTTCTAGACTCCCTATGCCCCACCCCCTCTGATACACAGAGAGTAATGTANTAGATAGGTAGTAGATGGACTACTCTCAAGGTAAGAANGAAAATTAGACCAAGAAACAATTTGTATCTCCAGTAGTCTTTATGCTAACTTTAAGGTCTCTGCAACAGATATATTCCCATGAAGANCATTACACTGCCAGGTTGTTATTATTCAAAAAACAAATCAACCAACCAAAAAGGATAGTAGTGCCCGAGAGGGATCAAATCTGGTTATATAGATCACCTAAAAAAAGAGTATTAGTNGAATTTCATGAAGATGTCCATGATTTTGAACTTTGATAATGTGTAATACAAGAGTCTATAGAGTGGCTACAGGAATACTAGCCATGCCGTCTGCTCCACCATTAGTTTAATAAGGTAAACTGTTTTGTTTTGATAAATATCCCATGAGTTCAGGGATTAAGCCCAAGCCTTTATTAAGTTTTTAGAAACTGTCTGTACTTCAGTAACATATGGATTAAAATGCCCATCAGATTTTGGTAACCTTAAAGCAGGAGTCTTTAATAGAGGTCGTTTTATTGAGTAAACTTTTCCAAATCTTTAATAACTTCTTGCTAATTATTTTATCATGTTCACTCTCAATTATTCCATCTGTTTCTTAGATCCACTTCTATTTCTCCACTTCAACACAACCTGGGTTCCGTTGTTCTTCACATTCTTTTCCCTTCTATTGGGTTTCTGTGTCCAGCCTCAATATGAGTGAGGCCTTTTGCCTTTTCTTACTATTTATTGGTTTGTCCTGTTTGGCTGTTATAGCTAAAAGAAAACAGAATGATATTGAATCCAGAAGAGACAGAAGGTGGTAGGGAGCTGTGAGGGAGTGCAGTGAGGGAAACTATGGCCAGGTAAATTGTATGACAGAATCTATTTTCAGTCAAAATAAAATTGTAAAAAACAAGTACCAAAAATTTTAAAAAATTAAAAGAGTAAAAAGTTTTAGAAAATGAAACATAAAACAGAACACAACAAAACCCATTGATTTCTTTTGTTCTTGTTATATTCCTGGAGGTGGGCCATCCACTGGTGTATGTTCAACCAACCAGAAGTGATTTAATACAAACTGACTCTTGCTCCCATGAAACTATAAATTGTCCATATCTTTTCAATTATTTGGCAGACTTAAGAACCTTTTCATACTCCCTACTAAAACGTTGACTAGGTTAATATTACACAGGTCTTGTGCAAGCAATAAGAGCTGCTGTGAATCATGAATATAACAGTTTTGTCACATGGAGAAGAGACTGCTCTTCTCTGGTATTCTCTAATCTTAGACTCTTAAAATCTCCCCTCCACATTTTGCAATGATTTCTGAGCCTTGGGAATGGCATAGGATAGGATAGGATAGGATAGGATAGGATAGGATAGGATAGGATAGGATAGGATAGGATAGAATAGGATAGGACAGAGGTGTCTCACCTGTAGTTGAGAACTGCAGAGGCTTTTTCTCTGCACTTTGTTCAGTTGTGAAGAGTTGAGCATGGGATTTTAACTTATCATATCCTTCTGATTTTGTGCCCAGGTAAGGGGGATTTATACATCATTTCTTATTAAAGCTTTATATGTAAATTACAAATATGGCTACGATGGTGATCAAAGCTGATTTTTATTAGTCTGAAAATCACTAAAAGGCCTAATTTCTATCACTGAGAATTGGGAGGGCCTGTATGACTTCTATATATTCAACTGAGGTAGCTCTATGCCCTGACTTATAATGAATCCTAAATTTAATGCTGAAAAAGATGCTGATAACATCTTACAGTTATTTTTATGGTTTGTTTAGTGATTTTGGCGTCTCATTTAAGGAAGAGACACAGATGAGATCTCATTTGTGTTAAAATACCATCCCATTATTTTAAGTTACACCATTTGGGTATGCAGCTAGGTCCTATCCAAAAGTATGAGATTTGTTTCTAATACCCCAGGGAGGGAAATAATCATTGACTCTGTCTATTCCTGTCAGGAGCAGCAGTCAATTCAGTGACAAAAACACATTGATTTTCAGAAGCTCTAGAAGTACAAATGAAACATCTTTAAAATCTAGGTCTGTTAACTATTGGGCATTAGAAGTAATTTGTATTGTAGAGTATAGGCATTAAGGAGCACTTGCCACACAGGAAGAACATCTGCATTTGTAACATCTAGGGCTGGAACCATTGTGTGGTCTCCATTAGAAGTCCTAGGAGACTGCACTGGAGATTAACAGAGACACTAGTGGAGCTAAAAATTTCCTAACGAAGGAATTTACTAATGAGTGCTTAAAATCCCATTAAAGGTTTGGGCCTGAGAAAATTCAGCAATGGGAAGAAACACAATAATGATGCCTTCATCTATTTGTGTTTGTGGTTGTAATTTCTGCATTTGGAATGGGATTGATACATACTTGTGTGTTAAAGAGGAGAACTGCTAGCAATGACTCCGTTTTTCCCTGACAGACAAGCAATCCTGGTTGTTACTGTGATTTTTTTTTGTAAGGTTTTGAAAATAATTTGAAACCCCCATTTTTTGATAAATCTTTCTGATACAGGAAGATGACACTTTGGTATCTGTAGAAAATTTTGGGTAGAGATCAAGTTACATGATAGACAATTAAATGTGAAGTAAACATTGATAAGAAGAATCCCATTTATGCCCATAGCCTAGAAAAACAAAAACAGGAAAACTGCCCATAGAATAAGGTAAGGACAGAATAGAAAAGACCTCTATTAAATTAGAAATAAAGTCATACCTGATATTACAGTAAGATTTCCCCATTGATATTGATTGTTGACTTGGAGGTCACCTGGAGTCAAGGGCTTGCCCAGTACAAGTATGTTTGTATCCTTTGAGACAAAATTGCCTCTCGGCACGTAATATTTGAGAAATTTATCTTCAGAAATCTGTTCTAAATGATATAGAATTTGTCATTTTATTTCTTCAAGTAGAGGAGCAGTAGAAGACGACTATTCTCAAAAGACTTCAACAACTTTACTTTCCTCTTGTTCTCTCTCCCTGGTTGATCCAACCTCATCCCAGCCTCCCTCCCTCCCATTTCTCCACTAGATCATAGCGAGAGAAAAGAGAGTGTGCTACATGTAATGGGAGTCTAGAGAACCGTGTACAATTTTGTTTTTTGGTTTTTTTTTTTCTGATGCCAGGAGCAGGTTGAATAACAAAACTCTCTCACAGAAGTATTTTTTCCTTCATGCATGGAGGGATAGGCTGACTTTACATCCTATACAGCCTTACTAAGGCATGTGAAAATGGTAGAAAAATTTTTACTAGGACCTTGGTGAGTGTTTGCCATGGGGGTAAGATTTAATAGTTTTGCTTTTATTGCTAAACACAGAGAAAATAGAATGTCAACATTTCCATATGCCTTTGCAGTATAATAATCCCATTCAAAGATATTATAGGGCTGCCTAAGATTGTATGAAATACCTAAGTTCTAAAATGTATAACCCATTTGCATATATTCTAAACGTTGAAGTAATTTTGCTCATTTCAAAATCAGTAAATATCTAACATATGACAACACCAACATTCATCCAAGAATGCCACGGTTTAGAGAGATGTCAAACATATCCTATACTTTTAAAAAAGTCTTCTTTGAAAGAGGCCTAGATCCTACGTGATTTTAGTTCTTTCACTGATGAAAACTAGTGGGTGTTAATGAGTTCAGATTCTGCAGTGATACATTAGAGGTGATATATCTGAGAGAGCATGTGAAGTGCCAGCATTATGAAAGAATCCTGGATGTAAAGGCATTTTTTATTTTTATTTTTTTTGTCTCATAGACATTTCTAAATCTGCCTACTTCTTAGGGAGTTTTACCAAGGAGAGCGCATCCATTACTTGAGTAAAGTTCAATAGTCCTAAATGAGGGTCATTGGTCCTGTACCTAACATATGTTTAATGAAAACCTGATCCTCTCTTAAAACAAAACAAAACAAAATGAAACAAAATAAACAAACAAAACCCCCAAACTTGTATATAAGATACCTTGTAGCTTTTACCAGCCATTTGGTTTCAAAGGGTATATTGCAAATTAGTACTTAAACTAATATTTCCACATGTTGTCTATGTTCTTTGCCTCTGATGTATATCCCCAACATTCACTCATGTAGGCAAAAATAATTTTCTTTTAAAAATTTGTATATCAAAATATTACATTAAGAAGGATACATTCATGAAATGAATCAAAAGAAATCTAAGGCTAGGTAACTATCTAAAAGAGAAAGAACAGAAAGAGCTCTTACAGAGATCATCCTTTCTCCATGTCTTATCAAGAATACTAGGGAATTTTGGAACAACCTCCTTTCCCTGGGAGCAAGGAATCAGTCACAACATGCCTTGTTCAGAACTACATTCAAGTGTCCTCTTAGCTGAGAGGAAATAAGAACCTGGCTGATGAGAAACATATTCATACACTATTCTGGATATAGCCTAACTTGCCAGTACCTGGAGTTGTTTTGACTGGTTGCCTGGAGAAAGTCAAGTCTTTCCTTCCTTTCCTCTCCTGTCTATCTGTCTCTCTGTCTCTGTCTCTGTCTCTGTCTCTGTCTCTGTCTCTCTCTCTCTGTCTCTCTCTCTCTCTCTCTCTCTCTCTCTCTCTCTCTCTTTCTCTCTCTTTCTCCTTTCTGTCTCTCCTTTTTATTCTTGTTTGTTTCTTTTTCATATAATGTAGGGTTACCTCTTTCATATGTAGTACAGATTTCTTACTTGTAAGGATATGGAACAATCTAAAAAAAAAAAAAAAAAAAACCAAAGTAGAGAAGCATATCCAGGCTCCAGTTTATGAGAAGCTGATGCATCAAGGAGAACCTACATGCTCCATTAAGTCTACAACATGGAAAGTAATTGATTCATAAGACAGATATGCTTACCATAGGAGGTCTACTGTCACCTCCTGGATCTAATCTCAAAAGTTAACAGACCAATAACATGGTCATAATTATACATCTGGGGAAACATTGCGTGATTGCAACTCCAATGCTTTTGAAAAGAGGAACAGATTAGATTAGCATGGTTATAAAAGGAACCATGTGCAAATAAAGCAGGAGTCAGTGTCTTGTGGTATGTAGTTCTGAAAACAGAAAACTCAGGAAGATCTGAGGGGGAAAAAAAAGCAAATTTACTATAAAGAAAAGTACACGTAGGAAAGAAAAGATACATTGTGGTGTAAACCCCTGTGTCACCACAATATAAACTGTAAAAACCCAATCACAACCATCTGAAAATGTAACATACGTCGCTAAGATCTTGCTCAAAGCTCTAATTTTCATTATTCTCATCCCCACTGAAATAAATCAGATAAGCTATACAGAGTGCAGTGCAGAAGGTAGATAGAATTTACAAACTGAAGTAGAAAAGTTTGCTTTCTTTTTTAAAAAAAAACTTTATTTTTTATTATATATTTTCTTTATTTATATTTCAAATGTTACTCTTTCCTAGATTCCCCTCTGAAAATCCTCTATCCTCTTCCCCCTCCACCTGCTCCCCAACACGCCCACTCCTGCTTTCTGGCACAGGCATTTCCCTATACTGGGGCAAAGAAAATTTAAAGGACCAAGGGCCTCACCTCCCATTGATGACCAACTAGGCCATCCTTAGCTACATATGCAGCTAGAGTCATGAGTCTCTCCGTGTGTTTTCTTTGATTGGTGGTTTAGTCCCAGGGAGCTCTAGGGTTAATGATTAGTTCATATTGTTGTTCCTCCTATGGGACTGAAAACACCTTCAGCTCCTTGAGGACTTTCTCTAGCTCCTTCATTGAGGATCCTGTGATCCGACTAATGGATGACTGTGAACATCCACTTCTGTATTAGTCAGGCAATGGCAGAGCCCTTCAGTAGACAGCTATATCAGGCTCCTGTCAGCAAGCACTTGTTGGCATCTGCAATAGTGTCTGGGTTTGGTGGTTATTTATGGGATGGATCACCAGGTGGGGCAGTTTCTGGATGGCCATGCCTTCAGTCTCTGCTCTGAACTTTGTCTCTGTAACTCCTTCCATGGGTATTTTGTTCCCCCCTTTAAGAAGGATTGATTGAAGTGTCCATACTTTGGTCTTCCTTGTTCTTGAGTTTAATGAGTTTTTCAAATGTTATCTTTGGTATTCTGGGCTTCTGGGCTAATATCCACTTATCAGTGAGTGCATACCCAGTGTGTTCTTTTCTGACTGGGTTACCTCATTTAGGATGATACTTTCAAGTTCCATCCATTTATCTGTGAATTTCATGATAGCTTAGTAGTACTCCATTGTGTAAATGTGCCACATATTCTGTATCCATCCCCTCTTTAAGGACATCTGGGTTCTTTCCAGCTTCTGACTATTATAAATAAGACTGCTATGAACATAATGGAGCATGTGTTCTTGTTATGAGTTGGACCATCTTCTGGATATGTTCAGGAATAGTACCCTCAGATAATACTATGTCCGATTTTATGAGGAACTGCCAGACTGATTTCCAGAGTGGCTGTACCAGTTTCAATCCTACCTGCAATGGAGAAGTGTTCCTCTTTCTCCACATCCTGGCCAGAATCTGCTGTCACTTGAGTGTTGATCTTAGTCATTCTGATTGGTGTAAGGTGGAATCTCAGGGTCATTTTGATTTGCATTTCTCTAATGACTGTGGATGTTGAACATTTCTTTAGGTGCTTCTTGGCCATTTGATATTTCTTAGTTGAGATTTCCTTCTTTAGCTCTGTTCCCCGTTTTAATAGGGTTATTTGGTTCTCTGGAATCTATTTTCTTGAGTTCTTTGTATCTATTGGATATTACCCTTTATTGGATGTAGGGTTGGTAAAGATCTTTTCATAATCTGTTGGTTGTCATTTTGTCCTATTGATGTTTCCATTGCATTACAGAAGCTTTGCCATTTTATGAGGTCACTTTTGTCTATTCTTGTTCTTAGAACATAAGCCATTGTTGTTCTGTTCAGGAAAATTTCCCCTGTGCCCATGTGCTTGAGGATTTTCTCGACCATTAGATTCTGTGTATCTGGTTTTATGTGGACGTACTTGATTCACTTGGACTTGAGATTTATATAAGGAGATAAGAATGGGTCAATTTGCATTCTTCTACATGCTTATTGCCAGTGGAACCACCACTATTTGTCAAAGAGATCAAGGGAGTATAAATTGGAAAAGAAGAAATAAAAGTATCACTATTTACAGATGATATGATAGTATACATAAGCAACCACAAAAATTCTACCAGAGAACTTCTCCCGATGATAAACAACTTTAGCAAAGTGGCCTGATATAAAATTAACCCAAATAAATCAATAGCCTTCCTTTATACAAAGGATAAACAGGCTGACAAAGAAATTTGGAAAACACTCCCTTCACATTATCCACAAATAATATAAAATATCTTGGACTAACTCTAACCAAACAAGTGAAAGAGCTATATGACAATAACTTCAAAAGCCTCTCAAGAAAGAAATCAAAGAAGATCTGGAAAATGGAGAGATCTCCCATGCTCATGGATTGGCAGAATTGACATAGTAAAAATGGCCATCCTACCAAAGGCAATCTATAGATTCATTGCAACCCTCATCAAAATCACAACACAATTCTTCAAAGACATGAAAAGAGCAATTCTCAAATTCATCTGGAAAGGCAAAAAACCAAGAATAGCAAAACCAATTCCTAACAATAAAAGAACAGCTGGGGTAATAATCATCCCTGACCTTAAGCTTTACTATAGAGCAATAGTGCTAAAAACTGCGTGGTATTTTTACAGAGACAGACATGTTCATCAATAGAATAGAATTGAAGATCCAGAAATAAATCTACACACTTACTGTCACTTGATCTTTGACAAGACGAAAGAAAGTATCTTCAATAAATGATGCTGGTCTAACCAGCTGTCTGTATGTAGAAGAATGAAAACAGACCCATATTTGTCACCTTGTACAAAGATCAAGTCCAAGTGGATCAAAGACCTCAACATAAAACCAGATACACTGAATCTAATAGAAGAGAAAGTGGGAAAGAGTCTTGAGCTCATTGGCACAGGCAGAAATTTCCTAAACAGAACTCCAGTGGCTCATGCTCTAAGATCAAGAATTGATAAATTTTCTTCATAAAATTGCAAAGCTTTTGTAAGGCAATGGACAGAGATGATAAGACAAATCAGCAACCTACTGATTGGGAAAATATCTTTACTAACCCCACATCTGACAGAGGGCTAATATCCAAAATATAGAAAGAACTCAAGAAGCTAACCACCATAAACCCAAACAACCCAATCAATAAATGGGGTATAGAACTAAACCAGGAATTCACAACTGAGGAGTCTCAAGTGGCTGAGAAGTGTCTAAAGAAATGTTCAAAGTCCTTAGTGATCAGAGAAATGTAAATCAAAACGAGCCTGAGATTCTAACTTACACCAGTCAGAATGGCTAAGATCAAAATCCCAGGTGACAGCACATGTTGGAGAGGATGTAGAGAAAGAGAAAGAGAGAAACATTCCTCCTTTGCTGGCGGGACTGCAAACTGGTACAACCACTCTGGAATTCAATCTGGAGGTTCCTCAGAAAACTGGAAATAGACCTACTATACCATTCTTTGGAATATACCCAAAAGATGCCCCACCATGCCACAGGGGCNCATGTTCCACTATGTTCATAGTGGCCTTATTTGTGACAGCCAGAAGCTGGAAACAACCTAGATGTCCACTGATAGAATTATGGGTACAGAAAATGTGGTTCATTTACACAACAGAATACTATTCCGCTATTAAGAAAGGACATCCTGACTTTTGCAGGCAAATGAATGGACCTAAAAAATATATTCCTGAGTGAGAAAATTCAGAGCCAAAAGGACATGCATGGTATATACTCACTAATACATGGCTATTAGCCAACAAACAAACAAACAAACCAACAAACACCCATACAGAATACACAAGATACATTCCAGAGAATTAAAAATGCTCAACCAGCTAAAGTGCCCAGTGAAGACATCTCAGTCCCACTTGGGAGAGAGAAGAAAGCACTCACAAGACTGGAGGGAGGGAGGACCTTGGGAAGGAAAGTGGACAGAGTGGGGAGCAGTAGGAGGGGGAGAAGGGAACCTGATCTGGTATTGGGTGAGGGAAAAGGAATGAAGCCCTAAGGGCCAGCAGGAAGAATGTAAACAGGCAACCTCAGGAAATAAGAGGTTGAGAGGACTCCCCAGATGCACCAGAGACCTGGGAGGTAAAAGACTCCTAGGACTCATAGGGAGGAACCTTTGATGAAATGCCTGACAGTAGGGAGAGGGAACTTATAGAATCTACCTCCAGCCAGAAGACAGGACATCAAGTGAGGGATGGGATTGCCATAACACAGTCACACCTCTGACCCACAATTGTTTCTTTCTGAAAGAATTACAGGGATGGAAATGGAAAGGATCCTGAGGAAAAGAAGGTCCGGGTCCAGGTCCAGGCCCAAATTGGGATCCAGCTCAAGCAAGGGTAGGTCCCAAATTACTGAGGCAATAAAATGCTCAGAAAAAGGAACCTATCATGACTGCCTTCCGAAAGACCCAACAAGCAGCTGAAAGCATCAGATGCATTTACTTGCACCCCACCAATGGACAGAAGCAGTTGACTCCTGTTGTTGAATTAGGGAGGGCTGAAAGAAGCTGAGGAGAAGCAATCTTAGTTAATCTGGACCCCCAAGACCTTTCAAATACTGGACCACCAAATAGACAGCATATACCAGCTGATATAAGGCCCCCAACACACATATAGTAGAGGACTGCCAGGTCTGTGTTCATTCAGAGGTGATTCACCTAACCCTCAAGAGACTGGAGGTCTCTGTCTGTTTAGAGGTCAGGTATGGTGGGGGTGGGGTCATCCATGTGGATACATGGTGGGGTGGGGAAGAGGTATGTGATATGGAACATACGGAGGGTGGATGGGGAGGGGCAGGGAGTGGAATATGGAGTGTAAGAAATGAATCACAAATAAAATTAAATTAAAATTATATTTATTGATATTCTATTTGTATAAAAAGGATAATGAATTCTCATTTGGGTTATAATTATGCTCATATTATCCAACTAAAAAATCAAAGACAGACATACTGCCTGGAGCTTAAAATCATGTTTTATTTATCTAGACTGAAAATAGTCACTGACCTGTGATAGTTTTAAAAATTAACATCTATTTATAATTAATGACTGTAAACAGTAGGTTTTTAATTATGTAGAATGTAGTAGAAATTTCAAGCAGTGATCCTATTCTGTTACCAAATTTGAAATGTTTACATGTAAAGAATTGGATACCAATTTTGTAACACATTTCAACAATAACTTATCATCTGAAAATGTAATTTAGCTCCTACCTATCCTGACACCCTGACACCATATAACTACAACACAAAAACTATTTTGATTGAAGATAAGGGTTATTTATGTTCAATGCATGGACATAAGTGTACCTTCAAGAAATTTTCTTTGAGAATCACTGAAGTAAATATGTACAGTGTATGCTATGTCAGAAATAAATTAATAATGGAAAAATTTGCAGCAGTGTTGTAGTATTTATTCTGAAATTTTGTATTTTTCCTACTGTGATATGTCAGAAAGCAGTTTGAGAAGAATGGAATTTTGTTTCTTTATGCAGGACTCGATCAATCCCAGTTTAGCTGAGGGTAGAGTCATTTGCTTATTTGAGTCACTGTGTAGAACTATTGACATCTACATACAAACTGACAGCACCTGACTCAGTTCACCATGTGTCATTATACACAAACATCATCAATGTGGCTGCATTGCACCACACTGCAGATCAAGACTTCTTTTACTACAGCTATCTACAACCCCTGGTTCTCAAGCAAAATCTTCTTCTTACTCTGGTTTTCATACTCATAACTCAGATGAAATTGATGTGTATCCTTGAAAAGAGTTTTGTACATATGCCAGCTCAAGGAAATTATACAAATAGACAAATGAGAACACATACAAAATAAGAAAGTATATTTATTCTAGTGTTGTTTAAAATAATGAATTTGAAATGACTTGAGATTGACTCTTCATGTTGCACACTCTCCTTCAATGTAGTATGTGTGAAATCCTGTTTCCTCCATCATACATAAACTGTTGATGATTTTTGGCTAATGGATATTGACAGCTGAGGTATTATTGAATAAGTTAATATATCACGAGCATTAAACACTAGATATATTTTAGCTTCATTGATAAAGAAGTAATAGTTCCATATAGTAATAAAATATGGAAATTTTACCATTTTGAATGTTTATAATGATCATATTTTGTCCTAATGTAGAATTGTGTATTAACCATGTTCCTGGTTTAATTCAAAATAAACACCTAATAATAGTGGTCAAATTTATAGTCAACCTGATAATACCATGGCTCATCTGCTGTTCCTAGCTGTCTTGTAGAATCACCAGAATCCCAGATAGGTGTAGTGGGAGAGCTACTGCCTGTAAGAGGTTGATTTTCTCCTCATTATATGTGCTTTGTTTTGAACTAAATGCAAATATTTCTTGAAACGAAATTCAGCTCTCTGAAAAATTCAACTGATTCTGTTTCTCCTTTTTGCTTTAAAATAAAATCTATACAAAAAGCAAACTGGGACTTCTCAAAAATCCTATCAAATATCCCTGGGAAAGATTATCTTTACAAACATATTGGTATCTTATGATGTATATTTTTGATGATTAAATTATAAAACAGATTTATATTGATTAAAAATATATTGTTAATGAATATGTATATGTCTGTATAAATTTCCACAAATACATAGGACAGATTTTAATCAGTACACACAAAAGTTAGATTTGGAGACTGAAAAAAAGATCTTATTCTAAGAAGTAGTTAAAAATAAGCATGTTTATAGTATTAGAAATTGTTGTCTCCCTTCAGCCTCAAAGCAGGCTTTTGCAGACCTCTGTTGCTGCTAAGCAGAGGGCCACCTTGGATGGTGCCTTCCGATCTGCCAAGATGGCTCTATTGTTACACCTTCCACTGTTCTTCAAAACTGTGGCCTTTCAGGGCAGTCGCCACTCCCTGCTGATAAGCTCCTGAGATTCTCCAGAGATGCCTTCCTGAAGATCTGCCTACTGGCCCGGCCCACACCTGAACGACTGCTCCAAGAATGGGTGGTGGGGGATCATCTTCCCCTGCTTTATAAACTCAGAACTTTATTAAACTTGTGGGCTTTGATCGGGATTCCTTGTCTTGGCCCCGTTCTTTCTCGCCATCTTTTCCCTTCCAGCCCAGCCTGCCTTTCATGACAGACCCGGTTCAAGTGTGGCCTCAGGAGGCCTTCTCAGATGGCGCCTAATGTGGGGCCTGAAAACAGTGGGACAAACTGAGGAAGCACTGTCCAATGTGGAGTTCCATGAGAAGAAAAGAATAGGAAGGTCTACGCTGGTATTGTGTTGACCCAGCACTAATGCCACTTAGGGGTGGACAGCAGAAAATGGGAACAAAAAATTCTAAACAGGCTTTTGTCCACAGTCTTCAAGAACTGCTTCAGGTGAGAGGAATAGGGTTTAAGGTTCTAAACAGGCATTTGCCCACGGCTCTCAAGAGCTGCTTCAGGTTTGAAGAAAATGTGTTAGAAATTTTTGAAGAACAGTGGCAGGTGCAACAATAGAGCCGTCTTGGCAGTTCGGAAGGCACCATCCCAGGTGGCCCTGTGGTGAGCAGCAGGAGAGGTCTGCAAAAGCCTGCTTTGAGGCTGAAGGGAGACAACAAGAAATATAAAGATAAAATTAGTATTTCATTAAAGACAATAAGTTTTTGCTCTGAAATTTTCAACTATTTATATTTACCTAAAATATGATTTACCTAACTAAGACAACTTAACAAAATTTTGAGACAACTATTTCTGTGAATTTTATTCTACCTAGTTTTTTATCCATATCAGCCATGTGGCTGTGACCCTTAATAATTATTTCATGTTTTATTTACAAAACTAGCATATGACACTATTATACCCTCTATTACCAGCCAGAGAAATTTTAAATCTTGTATTTTTGTCTCAGTGACTGCTTATGATCCCAATGGAATGCAGAAGAGAAAATGATTTAGCATAAAACAGGAAGCAGATTATGAGTTATTCTAAGTGAAGCAAATAGGCAATGATGGAGACTTCAATAAGTAGAAGATTGAAGGCTGAATAGCAGCACACATATGTAATTTGGAGAGATGTAGAAACAAGAATAATCATAGCTATTACAGTCCTGGGATGGATTATCTTGCCTGTCAACTTTTGAATTAAGAGATGCATGGATGTGTCTATGGGGATACTTCATAGTAGATTTACAATTAACAAACAATCCAAAGATGAAAACTTTCCCTGAATGTAAGTGGGACTATCTAATTTTCAGTACTATGGACAGATTAAATGGGAAAAAAATCTAATCAAGTAATTTAATATTTTCCCTGCATGTTTTTGTTTTTGTTGTTGGTGGTGGTGGTGGGATTTTTGTTTTTTTGTTTTTTTTTTGTTTTTTGTTTTTTTTTTTTTTTTTTTTTTTTTTTAGCTCCACACATAGGTAAGCTATCTTGTTCAACCAAAAACTTTCTACTATTTTAAATGGAAAGTTTTGAATTGATTAACTAATACAAACTACTATTTCAGTTGTTCAACCAGATATTTTCTTACATTCAACTAATTCCATTACTAATTATACTACTAATTATGCATACTAATTACATTCAGTGATTAGCATTTGGGAAGAAGAGGCTGGGAGTCCTATGGAAGTTCAAGGCAAACCTGGTCTGCATAGTGAGTTCTAATATGGTCAGGACTAAATAGAGAGAACCTGTCTCAAAACCTAACAAAGAAACATTGATTAGCACAGAAAACTGTTATCAGCAGGGAAGTGGTGGTTGTGATTAGTGACCTTATAATTTGGAAGATTTAGGACTGGTTCATGAATAGGATTTGGAAATGTTTAGAGAAGCCAACTTAAAAAAAAAAAAAGTATAGAATCATATAAGCAGATATAAACAGAACATTGTGAAGGAAGCTAAGATGATGAGGATGTCAACAAAAATTCAGATATTGAAGATAATGCTCATGAGATTACAGGTAAGAACAAAACTTTTGGGAAATGAAGTAGTGGTAGTATCAATCACATCCTGGTAATCAATGTATTTATATTTTGCCAGTGTACTGATATTTTATAGGAAGCTCAGCCCGAATATGATTCCTGACTTAAAGAGGTAGAAATAGTAATTAAAGAAAAGAAATCATCCAAGTGTGATCAATATTAATTTTATACATGTATTGTAATATAATAGTGTGCACCCTAAACATTGGCAGCAACTATGTGTTAGTCTATACTCACAGGTTTTTTTTCTACTTGTAACCCTGTACCCAAAATACAACTCAGAGGCTTAATATGGTTTACAAATCCCTTGGCCATAAGCTAGACTAGTTCCCCAACTAATTCTTAACTCATCCCTTTTATTCTAACCTGAGTTCAGCTAAGTGATTGGTTACCTCTTCCTGGTCTCCTCCAAGTCCTGGTTGAAAATATTCTCTCTCTCTCGTTCTTTATAAGCAGGGAGTCCCAGGTAGAAGTCCCACCTTCTAATCTTGTGTCAGCTTATTGGCCATTAGATTTTTATTGATAGGTGATGCTTCCATACAGAACACAGGAATTATATATACATTGGTCAAAAAACAAAAACTTAAGGACTTCAACTTCGTTTGATAATTATCCCTCATTTATACAGTTAATTATTGTACTGTTATTATACATGTATGTAAATAGTTTATTAACAATTTAAAAATAAAATAGACTAAAACGTGAAAACATGCATATCTGCATTGGAAACCACAAAAAAAGTGAAATGTACTTAAATACTAGAAAGCTGTAATGATAGAAATATCTATGCTATTCCTTTCCTTGATGAGTTTTCATGAATTGATTAGTTATACATGAGGATTAACCACTTTAGGTTATCCAGTGTTCTACGCTATTTGTTTTCTAAAGCTAAGCAACTTTAGAAACCTGTAGATATGTTTGTCTTTTTAAAGTTAAACTCCATCTATAGGGTACAATACCAAGCATCAAGTTTTAAAGAAGCAAGAAGCTAGTTTGGCACAATGAACCAGGACAAAGTAAGTTAGGAATTTTTGTGTCTTTTCTTTTCTTTTCTTTTCTTTTCTTTTCTTTTCTTTTCTTTTCTTTTCTTTTCTTTTCTTTTCTTTTCTTTCTTTTCTTTTCTTTTCTTTTATTGTATCTCTATCTTACCTTATTTTTATTTTATGATTATGGCTGTTTTAGGAAATGATTGTTTTTGTACCATGTTCATGCCCATTGTCCATGCAGGCCAGAGAGGGTATAGGATCTTTGGAACTGGAGTTACAGATGGTAGTTAGCCATCATGGTAATACTGGGAACCAAAACTATATCCTCTGAGAGAGGAGAGAGTGTTCTTACCAATTGCACTATCTTTTCAGCCTCAAGCATGGCAGTTTTATAAGAATGCTTTCTAGCACAGAAGTTTGATTTTATCTTGCAAGCTTATAACTATTCTATTGCCAGGCGTGGTGGCACATGCCTTTAATCCCAGCACTTGAGAGGCAGAAGCAGGCGGATTTCTGAGTTCAAGGCCAGCCTGGTCTACAAAGTGAGTTCCAGGACAGCCAGGGATACACACACACACACACACACACACACACACACACACACACACATATATATATATATATATATATATATATATATATATATATATACTATTCTATTATGATTTCATGAAATACATTTTATTTCTTTGCTTTCATTTTCTCAGAAGTGTAGTATTAAAATTATATTTGGAAACTGAGATGTATCTATCACAGTCTCCATAAACTAAGACTGACAACAAAGTGCAAGGTCACCTTTCTATTATTCTAGTTCAATACCACAGCATATTTCTCTTTTAAATAAAACCATAAATCTCATTTATAAGCAACATCTCACTTGTGAAGGACAAGGAACTCTTTAAAAGACAAGGAATAAAGTAGGTGATTTATATAGGTATGAACTAATTGACATATAACATCCAGAAACAACTAAACAATAAAAAGTGAATGGTTTTTATATTTTCCTGTATATAGAAAAATGGAACTCTTTTGGCTATATCTGAAAAATTATGGGAAAATTACCTGGCTATGATTTCAAAAAAAGGAAGGAAAATTATTAATGAAACTCTTGTTAATATATTTTGTTTGGAGAGGAAGAATTTTGCAGAGAAGTGTTAAACTACTATGACAACCAGGCTCCATAATACTTGAGTGTGGAATGCCTAAGAAGGACAGAAATGTGCTTCCTCTGACACTGTGAAGTGTGGTTCAAACACTTAAGTTATCTACAGAAGTAAATATTTTCCAAATTCAAAAGTGCCTTTGGTTATTTATGCTATATGAGTTTTAAAAACTACCTGAAAATATCAAAAAAGCATGCAAAGGATTTCAAATAAATATGATTTTGAATCTCTCTGCTTTGCTTTTGATCAACAATTTCTTTAAAATTCTACTACATGGTACTATTATATAAGCATGGATAGCCTTCCTTAGCTTTTTTTCTTTATTCCAAAAATTTCAGCAATCTAACTACCCAAACATAAGCTGAACAAGGATAATGATAATCAAGCTGAAGTGGGTGAGGGAAATTCCAATACAAATGGCTACATACAACTAAAGAGTGCTGAGAGTGAAAGAAATAGTCTTCTCTAGGGAAGAGCCCAACAATTCAGTGTTTAGCCAAATGATCATGCCTAAATGCACGTACAAGTGACATTATAAGGATAGAGCAGGTTGTATTTAGGAAGATTTAGTGCATATATCTATGAAATAACAAAGAAAAAGACTACATATTGCAGAGAACAAGAATGCATGGGAGGGTTTAAAGTGTAGGAAGGGAAAGGGAAATATAATTAGTTTTTCAAAGTAATAAAAATATTTATTGAAGTATGGTACATAATTTCAGTTTTAGAAACCATGAGACAAAAAACAAAAAAGCAAAGCAAAACAAAGCAAACAAAACAAAACAAAATCAAAACAAAACAAAACAAAATCTGCAGGTTAAGCTGTGAGACAATTTAATCAGTCTTTTCTCTGTGCGGTTGGGAGCTTAGTTCCAGGCTGTTTCTAATGTCTTCATTTTCATGACTGGAGACCTGTTAAATTTTTACTATTTATTCTGGTATGATAAAGTTCTTATATTCTTACTTAATTCTAAAGTGTAATTCTCTTTATTTGGGTATTCAAATTTCCTCCGAATTCTTCAACCACTTTTTTTTTTTTTTTTTTTTTTTTTTTTCTTTTTTTTTTTTTTTCTTTTTTTTTTTTTTTTTTTTTTTTTTTTAGCCTTTCTATGCTATTCCTGAATTGCAGTTAATTTATGCTTTCACATTTTGTTTTCCTCAATCTGTCCTTTTCCCACATGGACAAAATAATTCTTGTAATTTTGAGACACGTTTCTTTATAAATGCACCCAATGTGTCAAGCTCTTGATTTCGCTCCTATTTTAAGATATATCTTAAGAAAATTATCTGCCAGTACCTCCAATGGCAGACTGTTCCAGCTTTTGACATTTAACATTTTCAAATATATTGTAAGGGTCTTTGATTTGAGAAGAATGATATCCTCGACTCAAATAGTATGGAAAAGCCAAGAGTTTTCATTCTGCAGAAATCCATGATGAAGGGGTATTTAATTTATCATGATGGAACAGGATGGAGCAGCATGAAGACAGAGGTGTGAGATACACAGGCTTCTCTTAAAGCCAATTAGTGAAATTTCAGGGAGGAGCTAATGAGCTTTATTCTGATTTGTTGTCTCTATTTCCAGGGTTATGAGTGTCTCTGGGATTGGCTAGGGCTCCTGAAACTTTCTAGGAGGAGTCTAGAAACTATTGCTGACTTATCTGAACTTTTTGGCTTTGCCTCAGGCCAGATGACAAGGGAGCTCCTGATTGGCTGCCCACAGGGCTACAAGGCTACAGTTTTTTTCAGTAACTGCTTGGCCCAGACATGTACAGCTCTTGGAAATAGAAACTTAGGCCTAGACTCTCAAACTGCCAGTCTGCAGCCTATCATGGAGTCTGTTTGGCTTAGTCCTCTCAATATCAGATAATGTGATAAATAATTTTAAATATAATAATTAGCAGCTATAAAGAAAATAAGTCTATATTTGTTATTCAAAACTATTTTCAATAATATAAAACAAAAATGTAAAACTTACTGTAAAGTTACTTATATATGAAATTTGAGGGAGGATGCTCTCAGCTTCTTTTAAAACATTTTATTAGCATATAAAATTATTCATTATAACAGGTTTCATTATGGCATTTATACATTTATGTCATACAATTTTACCATATGCATTTCTTTCTCAGCCATGATTATCCTTCTTGCTCTTGGAGGCAGAGGGTCTGGTTGATGATCAGGGGAACCAACCCCACTACTATTGGCCCTTTGCCACTAGTGACCTTTACAACCAGAGAACACAAAACTCCCCATTTTCAGATAATCTTTGAGATTTAGTTAATCTTTTGGAGACAGTCCACTTTGCTCACTTCATATAATAGACAACAGCTCTCACAGGTTATCTTCACTGCAGAATAAAGAGAAGAGATCCAGATAAAGGCCAGGAAATTGGTTCCTGGCCCCACTGGTGCCTTTCCCTTGACATGCCAGGTTTGGGACTTCAATACTGTTGAAGATAAGGGAAGACTCTTAGTCTACTGACAGGATCTATTGGTAGGGCATACCAGTCTAATATTTTGGCCATGGCATTTGGTGTTAGTCAGGGACACAATGAGAGCCCTGCAGATTTCTTGAAGAGGGTTATGGAGGCATTTCAACAATATATTCCCATTGATCCAGAATCACCAGAAGTGAAAGCAGCAGTAGTTCTAGCCTTCACCAACTAGGCAGCACCAAATATCAAGAGAAAACTCCAGAGTGTTTAGAGATTGAGAGAAAAGAGTCTGAGAGAGTTAGTGATAGTGACAGAGAAAGTGTTTAATGGAAAGGAGTGTGTGGAGGAAAAACATATTAAAGCAGAACAACAAATGGAGCAAAGACAGAGGAAAGAGCAGAACCAACAGACTCACGACCTTACAAGGACCATGATGGCAGCCAAGATCAAACTAGAGACCATAGGAGATGCCTAAAACAGATGACTTCTGGAGAAGGAGGTAAGAGCAGTCCCAAGCTTAGAGATTACCCCTACTTGGGAGAAAAACCAATGTGTTTATTGCAAGAAGGCCACTGGATCAAGGAATGCCCCAAGAAAAAGAAGTCCATCTAAACCATGGCCTTAGAGGATAAAGATGGAGATTTGGAATGGGGGGATGGTGTTTGGACTCTCCTCCTGAACCAGGGTAACCCTAAGAGTAGAAGGGAAATCCACCAGTTTCCTTGTTGATAGTGGAGCTCATCATTCTGTCTTGCTTAATCCTGAAAGTACAGTCTCTTCCAAAATGTCTGAGGTCCAAGCAGCAACAGGAAGTAAACAATACTAATGAAGTACCTGAAAACAGTGGTCTTGGGAGTGGAGTGAGTCACCCATTCATTCCTTGTTGTAACAAATATCCACACCTCCTCTTGGGGAAAGATCTCCTGATAAAAATAAAGTTACAAATATATTTCTCCCCAGAAGAAGCCAAACTATTAGATTCTGATGGAAATCCCATTCAAGTCCTGACCACCACTCTACCCAAACAATTTCAGTTATTTGGCCTTCTACCCCCAGAGGATGAAATTGCAACTTGGCCCAGTGCTTGGGTAGAGGCACAAGAAGTCAGGATGGCTAAACATTGGAACCCAATCTGGATTGAGATCAAGCCAGCTCCAAAGACTGAGTGCGACTGACAGTAGTACCTCATGGCCCTGATTGCCAGGGAGGAAATAAACCCCCATATCAGGAGGCTACTTAAATGTGGGGATCCTGAGGCCATTACAATAAACCTGGAACATCCCCCTCCTGCCAGTCAAGAACTAATGATTACAGACCAACACAGGACTTAAGAGAGGTAAACAAACCAGTCCTGGAGATCCACCCAACAGTCCCTAATCCTTACACCCTTCTTCTTTCTTTTTTTAAAAAATGTATTTATTATTATTTTCTTTATTTACATTTCAAATGCTATCCTGAAAGTTCCCTATACCCCACCCCCGCCCCTGCTCTCCTACCCACCCACTCCCACTACTTGGCCCTGGCCTTCCCCTGTGCTGGGTCATAAAAAGTTTACACGACCAAGGGGCCTCTCTTCCCAGTGATGGCTGATTAGGCCATCTTCTGCTACATATGCAGCTAGAGACTCGAGCTCAGGGGGTACTGGTTAGTTCATATTGTTGTTGCACCTACAGGGTTGCAACTCCTTGGGTACTTTCTCTAGCTCCTCCATTGGGGGCCCTGTGTTCCATCAAATAGCTGACTGTGAGCCTCCACTTCTGTGTTTGCCAGGCACTGTCATAGCCTTACAAGAGGCCACTTTATCAGGGTCCCTTCAGCAGAATCATGCTGGTATCTGGCTTTGGTGGCTGATGATGGGATGGATTCCCGGATGGGGTAGACTCTGGATAGTCCATCCTTTCATCTTAGCTCTAAATTTTGTCTCTGTACCTATATCCTTTCATGGGTATTTTGTTCCTTATTCTAAGGAGGAATGAAGTGTTCACATGATGGACATCAGAAGGCAAAAGATCCAAACCTCTATAGAAAAACCAGGGCTGATCTGGTGGCCCACCAGATTGCTTTAGAAGAAGACCCAATTTTGGCCCTATTCTCTTTGGATCCCAGGGATCTAACTTTTCCCCAACAACCCCTCTACACAAAAGATGATATAACCTGAGTCAAGAGCCTACCAATGTCCCAATGCCTCAATGGATGATGGAAAACAGTGGATGGAAAATTCATTATCCCTGAGGAGTTAGGTATTCACATGCTCAAAAAACAAAATCATTGTTCCTCCAACAAGGGAATCTGAAGGATGCAAGATCTGATCAAAAGTCAGAGGCTGAGAGGGAACCCAGATTGAGTCAGTCAGTTTGGAGAGGAGATTGAGCCAGAACAGGTGAGTTGATCCAGCCAGCCAGAGTTCAGAAAGAATCATAAAGAGTGAGCTTATTTAGCAGCAAGTGTCAGCATCTGAAAATATTCTAGGCCTAGATTACCCAGAAGCTAGAAGCTTCCAAGCCTAGGTCTAAGATAGCAAACAGAAGCAGTTAGCCTCCAAGAGAATGATTTCATCAGGTGAATAAAAGTGTCTTGTACACTAGATAGTAGAATATAATGACAAGTCAAATGAATTAATTCCTTTACTGAATTGATATGGGACATTGGGATTTATTAGAAAAACAGAAAAGTACCCTGGGCATACAGTATTCTGGTCAGTGACAAGTTACTTTTGCAAACATCTTGGTGCCACCCTATACATGGTAGGCTTTTATCCTTGTGATAAAGTAGAAAGCAGATACAGAGGTACTGAACAGTCAGTCTATCCTTGAATGAGAAGATAGATACTTTAATTTTGGTGTTTTAGACTTCATTATCTAAGTCTTGTGTATCCCTGCCTACTATGTTAATAATAAATGATTAGATGAGTAAATGCATAGGCTAGGTAAGACAACCATTTTTTTCATCCCTAAGGATTGCACTGCTTTGTGCTAGGCACATGCCCTACAGGTGAGCTTTAACATAAGACAGGTGAGGTGTTTTTTTTTTTTTTTATTGTTTGTTTTTTACTATTGCCCATGTTCTCCTTAGAAGTGCCTTGGAAGCCTCTTCACTGAGTTTCATTCTTCTCTGTTAACAAGACTAAGTCACCAGACCTGAATAATGACAAATCTTTTAATGACTTTTTGTGCTTGTTTGATTAAGAAAGGTTCTCACAGGACCCTTCTGACTGGTCCTTTCTGCTGGAACAGACTGCTAGCTATTAAGAATGAGAACATCCTGAGTTTTACTGACAAATGGATGGAACTAAAAAAATATCATCCTGAGTGAGGTAAGTCAGACCCAAAAGGACATGCGTAGAATATACTTACTAATAAGAGGATATTAGCCAAACAAACAAACAAACAAACAGACAGAATACCCAAGATACAGTCCTCGGAACTCAAAAAGGTCAACAAGTTGAAGTGCCCAAGTGAGGAGCCTCAGTCTCACTTGGGAATAGAGAAGAAAGAAATCACAAGGGGGAAGGGAGGGAGGGAGGGACTTGGGAGGTGAGAAGAGGCAAACATGATCTGGTATTGGGTGGGGAAAAGGATTGAAGCCCTGAGGGCCAGCAGAAAGAATGGAAACAGGCAACCTTAGGAGGTACGAGGTTGGGGGGTGGTGGGACTGTCCAGAATATAACAGACACCTGGGAGGTGAGAGACTCTCAGGACTCAAAGGGAGGGACTTAAGATGAAATGCCCTACAGTGGGGAATGGGAGCTTGTAGGGCCAACCTCCAGCAGAAATTCCCCCTAGTCTGCCCCCATTTAAGTCATAACTAAATTAGAGGGGCTGGCAGCCTCCTAGAAAATAAAACAGCTTTAGAGACTAGATTTACTTTTCTAGGTTTGGAAAATTTATTCGGGTAATGTTTGGGAATTCACAGGTGCCACCTTAGGATAAGAGTTAGAAGGCAGAAATCTCAATTCTCCCTTGCTCCTTTCTCTCTACTGCCTAACTGATGTGACTGTCTCTCTGTCACTGCATTTCTGCTTAATGGAGCCCCTGGCACTAACTAGTCACACAGGTTGGTATCACCAGACACAATTTCCTCAAAGCAGTAGCCACATTTTTTTTTTCAACATACGATTTCATACTTTATTGTGTTTCTAAGAATTTCAATTTATCTTTTTATTTTTTCTATTTTTTATTATTATTATTTTATTTACATTTCAAATGCAGTAGCCACATTTCTGACGACAAAAATGGTGATTCTCCAGTTACTTCAGTGCTTTAAAAGGTGGCAGCATGCATACAAAAGACTTTCGTTTCATTAAGACAAGGTTTAGAAACGTCCTTAGATGATGAGTTTATTTTGTTTGGACAGAGGTTTGATTGGCTCTTGAGTTTTCCAGGGTGGAGACTCGGAAGAAAACACAGGGTGTGGAGGCCTACTCCACGGTCATCTCCCTTATTCTCATCCTCATCATCCACTGACAGAGCAGCATCCTTGCTTGAAGAACTGAAGTTTGAGGCTGGATTCTTCTCAGATTTCTTTGACTCAGGTACAGATCTGAAGTCTTGATCTTTTTTGCCGTCATTCCTATACAACTCCTTCCAATGGTCTCTGTTCCTTTCATTCCTAGGACCACACCTGGAGTTTCCAGTTTGGCCTTGTGTGACACTCACCCTATCTACTTTATTTTCAACTTTCCTTGATGGTCCTTCCTCCGAGGGCTGAGCTGGAGTACTTTACCTCCACCATTTGTGGGGACTGCTGCTCAGTGTCTGAGCTACGAGATCAAGCAGGAGGCTTAGAGCTTCGCTTCACCCAAGCATTCTCCTTTGGTGGAGGGGCTGGCACTATCTTTAGAGACTGGTTTAAGAAGCTTAAAGGTTGGAGAGTGACAGTCTTCTTTATTGAGGGTTTCATTTTCTAGAGACGTCTCACACTCTCTTTCCTTTGTGTATCTCAGTCTGACTTAACTTTTGCCAGATGTGGCCAAGGTCCCAGTCTGCGATGACACACTTCCTGTCCTCAACCATTCTCTTCCTGAGTTTCTTCACTTCCCGGATTTGGGTGTCTCTCCAGAGATCTGGTGGTCTAGTTTTGACTCATCCAGCTGACACTGCAGCTTCTGCTCCTCTTTGTGTACCTGTTCCTCTATATTTCTCTTTCCCTAGCATCTGTGTCAACAGACTTCACCTGATGTGTTTATAAAAAGATATAGAGATGTAAGATATGTTCTATGGGGGTGTGGTGAGGTATGGGGGGAGGTGGTGCCTCAGAGGACCATGCTGAGGCATCTCTTCCCCATGAGGGACCAGCCACAGGAATAGAGTTTATTCAGGGCATGGGGAGGGGAGTTAAGAGGGTAGTAGAGGCAGAGAAAGGCAGAGAGAGGGANAGAGTAGAGAAGTAGAGGCGGGCTATGGCCATGAGCACATGGAGAGAGGGTGAAGGGAAGGGGGAAGGGAAGAGCTCAAGACGGCAAGAGAGAAGCAAGAGGGAAGCAAGATTAAGAGAGAGAGGATGGGGCAAGCAGCCCCTTTTATAGTGGGTCAGACCTACCTGGCTGTTGCCAGGTAATTATGGGGTTGAGTGTAGACAGAATGCTAAATTCACCCCTCCAAAGAGAGAAGCGGCTGGGCTGGACTAGGAGGAGCTAGCAGAGGAGTCACCTTCTTTAGGCATACTCTGAAGCTTTAGATTACGTTTGTGTCTTTGGTCTGGGAGTGGGATGGGGGTGTGAGTGGAGGGGGTGGAGTGTGGCGGTGTAGGGTGTGGGGAGTTAGGGTTGGGGGAAGGTGGAGGTGGGGGGCGCGAGGGCAGCCCTGTCATCGCGCCTGTAATTATCCTAAGAGTAATCATCCTGGAGTTCTATGATGAATCATTCCCTCTGCCATATCAATCTTCATAACCGTCCCCACCTCCTTTGTAGTCATCGTCCCTCTGAAACACACTTCCAAATGCTCTTCTGCCACTGTTTGTCCTGATGTCATAGCTTTGGTCATAATCTCTGCTTCTTAGGTCATCATAATGATCCTGGTCCCCATAGAGATTCATGTCTCTGTGTGGGCCGTCCTGTTAATGGTTCGAATAACCAACCCTATACTAATTTGAATCTTAGCGATCTCAGTACTTGTCTCCAAAGTTATCGCCTCTTATAGGTAGTCATCAAAGCTGTCTGTGGCAAGACAGACCCTCCAGTCTGTCTGTTTTGTTTGAATTTCCATTTTTTATCTTGAACAAAAGAACAGTCATTTCTGTCTTTATCCCATCCTTGATCAGCAACATCTACTCGAATTCTCCTGTTAAAAGAGACTCTTCATTGAGACTCAGAGCACTGACCAGAGAATTCAGGTCCTTAAATTCTGCATAGCCAAACCTTTCAACCTGTCTGGATTGCTGGGTTCACGAGGTAAGCCTATAGCAGAGATATTAAATCCTCTAAAGAACTTCTTAATGGAGTCTTCTGTCACATCATAGACTAAATTCCCTAGGAAAGCAGTATAGGGTGGCAACTTGGGAACAGGGTCAATATTGGGTTCCCAAGTAGTCCATGGAACAGTGGGAAGTATGGAATGGTCAATTGGAGGTCCACTGTACACACCATCTTTACTATATCAAGTCATTGACACATCTCCTTTCAGATGTCTGTGTCATCAGCCCAGTTCACTGGTTTGGGGACATAGGTGGTTCCTTCACCAGTGCCCCCATCTTCATCTAGAAAGTCTGTTAGGGAGATGATCTTCCTCTTCTTTTTGGCTGAGGCTGCCATGTTGGGAAATGGAGAGAGAATACACGAGGTCAATAATACTTAATCCTTTTAGATATTGCCTTTATATTTGCCATTTAATACACATGTGCACACACAATTGACACATACACAGAAAAAAAGTGAATGAGCAAAAGAGCAGGTGGTGTAGAGAGTCAGAGAGGTAGAAAGATAGAGATAGAGAAACAGAAAGACAGAGATAAGAAAAGACTATTTCTTGGCCTAGCTGCCCATGTTACTCATAACTGGTGAACATTTATGCTGCTTTTCACAGAGGCCAAATAAGTAGCCCCCAAGCCGCTCCACACAGAACAAAATTAATGTAGACTTGTATTTACTTTTTCCTAGAAACTGAAAGTTTTCCATGAAACAGAAACACGATATTTTTTTTTTTTTGCTCAGTAGTATAAATCTAACTTTCTGACAAAGTTAAATTCATACGAATCTCCAAAGTTAATAAAGTCTCAGAACCAAATAAAGCACTTCATTGACTAAGACTCATTGATTGTATGTTAGAGTGCTACTCAGTTCACCACTTTGACAGATAATTTAAGCAAAGATACAATGCTTTATTGATAGCCTTGGGCAGTTCACACACTGATCACTCAAGCTTCTCACACTTGGACATTTCTTTCATCTATTCTGAGCCACTTGACAATTTTGTTTTTCTACACTTGAGTAGGCTATGATACATTTTAATCTCAGTGACAAATACTGTACAACATCGTGTCAAAACTTCTCATTCTTATTCAGAGGATCTGATTGTAATTTGGAAAATGAAATATACAACTGTGGTTGGCAACTTCCCTATTGACTAACACTTTCTTTGGCAACTTTTTGTTCTGATCTTAAAATACCATTTATTTTTTAAACATAAACTGACATCTGCACAGGATTCATAGCTCTGAACTCAGTGAGGTATTTTAACTTTTACTTTGAGAAGACATTATTTTTCAGGAACAAATGTATTCTAGTTATATGGTACTTAGAGCCTATTTCTATGCAAAAATATTTAAGTAACCTTTAAAATAACAGCATTCAGCATTTCTCATAACTTCCAAATGATTCCAGTGTTAATCTCCTCTAAACTAGAACCCTATTGCCTTCAATAATAAAACACAAAGAAACTGAATTTTTTTATTACCCCTTTTTTCCCTGGGAATGAACAATGTTAGAATAAAATATCAATGTTCAATACCATCACTTTAGATTCATGAAAGCTGCATGCCAACATCTGAAAATGTGACAAATGAGAGATAACAAGAGATGGTAACAGGTGTTATGTGGATGTAAAAATTTGATGGTATGTCTTGACAAGTTAAAACAATGTTAGATAATCCAATATTATAGGAATATGTATAACTGTGTCTTTTCACTCTCAGAAACTATTTTTTTCACTTGCTGATGCTGGAAATTATTCTATATGGAAGATTGTTTGCTTAATGACTGCAGTTGATAGAATGACTTAAAATAGTATCCGTTTGAGTGTAAAGTTGTCATTGTTTCCTAGTAGATAATGTATAAGTGAGAGATTAATGAAATATTAAGCAGGATAGGAATGTATGCACAGATCTTTCAACTGGTAGATTACCATGGAAGCTCACAATTCAATCTCAATTGATTGCTTGAGCTCTTACAGAAAATACTTATATTGTTGGTAGCTCCCAGACCATAGAGCTGCAAGGAAATCTGTTCATATGTTTCTGGCAATTTTGGCTGTTTACCAGTAATTGGAACTATACTTTATGGCTTCCTTTTGACAATTTCATGGACAATTTATAACAATTCTTACACTTCCTCTATTAAATAACTTTGTCTCTGGTCTTTTTTAGGGAACATCAATTATGCTTGTTAAATTGAAGGAAGTTAATTCTGTTTGCTGAAACACTTCTTCTGTACTTTATCTTGTATTTGCTAAATTTGTCAATACTCTTATTCCTTATTGTGAAGAAACTCTTGCTCAATGGTCTATAATGTTTCCATAAAAGGAAAATAGATGATATGGCCATTGTGTTTCAAGTGGTGTCTTTTCAGATTTGGCTGGAACACTCAAAACTTCATACTTGATACAGTTTTGTAAGGTAATTGGTAAGGTAGCTGAAAGTATGGCTTAGGGAAACCAACAAAACAAAACAACAACAACAAAAGAACCAAAATACAGATACTGAGGTTCCCAGGCAAGTAATGACACTCTTAGAACTGGAGAGGAAAAAGAGTGATTACCATAAATATGATAAGCAAAGAACAATGAACTTTCTGTCAAGGACACACACACACACACACACACATGCATACACACAACATTTTGCCTTATTTAAGAATATAACCTAAGAATAGAGGCCCCTTGGTCTTGCAAACTTTATATGACCCAGCACAAGGGAAGGCCTGGGCCAAGTAATGGGAGTGGGTGGGTAGGGGCGCAGGGGCGGGGGNGTATAGGGAACTTCCGGGATAGCATTTGAAATGTAAATAAAGAAAATAATAATAAAAAAATAAATAAAATTAAAAAAGAGAATATAACCTAAAATGTTATTAAAAATAAAATGTCATTATTTCTACCATAATACATTTTATAATAACATTCTTTCAATTTTTATGCCATAATATATTCATTACAGGCAGTTAAGAATGATTTTAACACCCTTTATTTTTAATTAATTATTTATTAAATTTATTTATTTGTTAATTTTAACCTCTCAATATCAGCCTACCTCTTCTTACAGTACTCCCTCAGGCAGATCTTCCCTGCATTCCACCTTTTCCTCCCATATTCTTTATAATAAAGATAAACTAAAAAATATATAAATAAAACATAACCTCAAATATTGTCTTCAGCTTGCCAAATTGGCTAGAATTATCTGCCATTTGAAGTAAAGTCTCTGAACATTACAATCCATAAAGTACTGAATAATTTCTTCTCTGGTAATCTTTCCAATAATGGACAGAAAATTGGGCTTGTTTTCTTAAAGACTTTGGGGTTGAATGTGATTTGTGCAGATCAGCAGACATGCTACTGAGGAAGGGCCTTTTCATCTTACTGACAGGGATCATATTGCAAAGCCAGAGAACTGGATGCTTGCCATCCAAGCAATTTAGGCTGTGTCTACCATTTCAAAAGAAACTTTTAGAAAATAAATATTTCTAGCAAGCAAGCTGTCAAAGTTGTCTGCAAAGATTATATGGTTGGAAGAGAAGTCAATGATATTTTTTCACTACTACATGCATCCATTATTGCTACCATGTGCATACCCAGCTGTAGTCTAAGTTTTTGGTTCTTCTAAAGATTATTTCCTAAGCAATAATTTGGTCCTAACACTCTTCTGGCTGATAAGTAGGTATCTCAAACCCTTTAAATATCTTCAATGAAGATGAAAAAAATCAATAATAATTTGGACAGGGAAGAAATGAAGAAAGAAATGAAAGACTTTTAGAATTTAATGAAAATGAAGGCACGATGTACCCAAAATTATGGGAAATATTGAAGTGCTAAGAGGAAAACTCACAGCTCTGAGTGCCTCCAAAAAGAAACTGGAGAGAGCATAAACTAGCAGCTTAATAGCACATCTGAAAGCTCCAAAACAAAAAGAATCAGAAAACATCCAAGAGGAGTAGAAGGCAAGAAATAATCAAACTCAGGGCTGAAATCCACTAAGTATTTGGTAGTCTTAATTACTTTTTGGGTATTAGGTTTATTTCTTCAATTTAATTTACACATGTGATCATCACAAGATATTAGTAACATGTGTAAAATATGGTTGCTCCTTTACACACGCACATTGAGTTGGTCTTTGTGTATTAGATGCCATTTTGTTCACCAGAAAATTTATTAATGACATTTCAGCATAGAGAAAACAAATCTTACTCTTCACTGATTTTTATTTCAGTATTTGTTTTTAAATTAAATGACTTACCTTAAATAGTTATTCACAGAGACCTTTACATACATTTTTACTGCTGCATTATTCACAATAGTTAAAATATACAATCAGCTTACACACTCATTGATGAGTGAATAAAGAAAATACCCATCTCTCTCTCTGCACAGGGGAAGAGAGTAAAGATTCCCAGTTCAACGGGCCAGAAAAGAAAATCCTCCTGCCACATAATAATCAAAACAGTAAATGTACAGAAAAAAAGAGAAAGAGTATTAAAAGCTGCAAGGGAAAACACCAAGTAACATTTAAGGGCACACACCTGACTTCTCAACAGAGATGATAAAAGCCAGAAGATCCTGGACAGATGTCTTGCAAACCTTAAGAGACCTCAGATGTCAGCTCAGACTAGCAAAATTCTCAATCATCATAGATGAAAAAAACAATATATTTCATGACAAAAACAAACTTAAAGAATAACTTTCAACTAATCTAACCTTACTGAAGGAAATATAAGGAAAACTCTGACACAAAGAGGGTAAGTACACCCCTCAAAACACAAGAAATTAATCAACTTGCAGAAAAACCAACAGAAGAGAATGGGAGATAAAAAGTTACACCTCTAACATAAAAATAATAGATATTAACAAGCATTGGTCGTTAATATCTCTCAATAACAAGGGGATCAATTCACCAGTAAAAAGAAACAGGCTATCAGACTGGATATGTACACAGGATTCATCATTCTGCTACATATAAGAAACATACCTCAAAAACAAAGATTGACACTACTTCAGATTAAAAGGCTAGTAAAAGAATTTTCAATTCTAAATATCTATGCTCCAAATGCAAGGGCAGCCACATTCACTAAAGAAACTATAATAAATTTCAAACACACATTGTACATCACACAATAATAGTGGGAGACTTCAACACTCAACTCTCATCAATGGACATATCCTGGAAACAGAAACTAAACAGAGACATATTGAAACTAACAGNAGTTATGAAACAAATGAATTTAACAGATATCTAAAGAACATTTTATCCTAAAACAAAAGGATATACCTTCTTCTCAGCACCTCATGGTTCCTTTTCCAAAACTGACCACATAATCACTAACAAAAGAGGCCTCAACAGATACAAAAGTATTGAAATTGTAATTATCTCATGCATCCTATCAGATCACCATGGACTAAGGCTGATCTTCAATAACAACGTAAATAATATAAAGCCAACATTCATGTGGAAGCTGAACAACACTCTACTCAATGATACCTTGGTCAAGGAAGAAATAAAGAAAAAAAATTAAAGACTTTTTAGAGTTTAATGAAAATGAAGCCACAACATTCCCAAACTTATGGGACCCAACGAAAGCATTCCTAAGAGGAAAACTCACAGCTCTGAGTGCCTCCAAAAAGATACTAGAGAGAACACACACTAGCAGCTTGACACACACTTAAAAGCTCTAGAACAAAAGGAAGCAAATCCAACCAAGAGGAGTAGATTACAGGAAATAATCAAACTCAGGACTGAAATCAACCAAGTGGAAACAAAAAGAACTATACAAAGAATCAACCAAACCAGAAGCTGGTTCTATGAGAAAATCACCAAGATAGATAAACCTTTAGCCAGACTAACTGGAGGGCACAGGGACAGTATCCTAATTAAGAAAACCAGAAATGAACAGGGAGACATAAGAATAGAATCTGAGGAAATCCAAAGCATCATCAGATTTTACTACAAAAAGCTGTACTCAATGAAACTGGAAAACCTGGATGAAATGGACAATTTTCTAGACAGATACCAGGTACCAAAGTTAAAACTATATCATATTAATGATCTAAACAGCCCCATTTTCCCTAAAGAAATAAAAGTAGTCATTAATAGTCTCCAACCAAAAAAAGCCCAGAACGAGATGGGTTTTGTGCAGAGTTCTATCAGACCTTCAAAGAAGACCTAATCCCAATTCTCCTCAAACGATTTCACAAAATAGAAACAGAAGATACTCTACCCAATTCATTCTATGAAGCTACAACTACTTTGATACCTAAACCACACAAAGATCCACCAAAGAAAGAGAACTTCAGACCAATTTCGCTTATGAATATCGATGCAAAAATAATCAATAAAATTCTCACAAACTGAATCCAAGATCAAATCAAAACGATCATTCATCTTGATCAAGTAAGTTTCATCCCAGGGAGACAGGGATGGTTTAATATACAGAAATCCATCAATGTAATCCACTACATAAACAAACTTGAAGAAAAAAAATCACATGATCATTTCCTTAGATGCTCGGAAAGCATGTGACAAATCCAACACCCATTCGTGAAAAAAGTCTTGGAAAGATCAGGAAATCAAGGCCCATACATAAACATTATAAAGAAAATATACAGCAAACCAGTAGCCAACATCAAATTGAATGGAAAGAAACTTGAAGCAATCCCAGTAAAATCAGGGACTAGACAAAGCTGCCCACTTTTTCCTTTCCTATTCAATATAATACTTGAAGTCCTAGCCAGAGGAATTTGACATCAAAAGGAGATCAAGGGGATACAAATTGGAAAGGAAGAAGTCAAAATATCACTATTTGCAGATGATACGATAAGTGACCCTAAAAATTCCACCAGAGAACTCCTAAACCTGATAAACAGCTTCAATGCAGTAGCTGGATATAAAATTAACTNAAAAAAATTAGTCTACTTCTCTACACAGAGGATAAACAGAATGAGAAAGAAATTAGGGAAACAACACTCATCCCAGTAGTCACAAATAATATAAAGTACCTTGGTGTGACTCTAATTAAGGAAGTGAAAGATCAGTATGATCAGAACTTCAAGTCTCTGAAGAAAGAAATCAAAGAAGATCTCAGGAATGGAAAGATCTCCCATGCTCATGGATTGTCAGGAATAATATAGTCAAATTGGTATCCTGCTGAAAGTAATCTACAGATTCAATGCAATCCCTATCGAAATTCCAACTCAATTCTTCACAGAGTTAGAAAGTGCAATTTGCAAATTCTTCTAGAATAACAAAAAACCTAGGCTAGCAAAAACTATTCTCAACAATAAAAGAACCTCTGGTGGAATCACCATGCCTGACCTCAGGCTGTACTACACAGCAATTATGATAAAAACTGCATAGTACTGGTACAGAGATAGACAGATATATCAGTGGAATAGAATTTAATACTCAGAAATGAAACCATAAACCTATTGTCCCTTGATCTTTTACAAAGGACCTAAAACCTTCCAGTGGAAAAAAGACAGCATTTTCAACAAATAATCGGGCTCAACCAGCAGTTATCATGTAGAAGAAAGGGAATTGATCCATTCTTATTTCCTTGTACAAAGCTCAAGTCTAAATAGATCAAGGAACTCCACGTAAAACCAGATACACTAAAACTTATAGAGGAGAAAGTGGAGGAATATCCTCGAGGATATGTGCACAGGGGAAAAATTTCTGAACAGAAGAGCAATGACTTGTGCTGTAAGATTGAGAATCAACAAATGGGACTTCATAAAACTGCAAAGCTTCTGTAAGGCAAAAGACACTGTCAACAAGACAAAAAGGCCACCAACAGATTGGGAAAGGATCTTTACCAATCCTAAATCAGATAGGGCACTAATATCCAATATATACAAAGAACTCAAGAAGCTGGACTCCAGAAATTCAAATAATCCCATTAAATAATGGGGTACAGAGCTAAACAAAGATTTCTCAACTGAGAAATACCGAAGGGCTGAGAAGCATGTGAAAAAAAGTTCAACATCCTTAACCATCAGGGAAATACAAATCAAAACAACCCTGAGATTCCACCTCACACTAGTCAGAATGGCTAAGATCAAAAATTCAGGTGACAGCAGATGCTGGCGAGGATGTGGAAAAAGAGGAACACTCCTCCATTTCTGGTGGGATTGCAAGCTTGTACAATGACTCGAAGTAAGTCTGGCAGTTCCTCAGAAAATTGGACATTGTTGTACCGGAAGGTCCAGCAATACCTCTCCTGGGCATATACCCAGAAGATGCTCGAACTGGTAATAAGGACACATGTTCCATTATATTTATAGCAGCCTTTTATAATAGACAGAAGCTGGAAAGAACCCTGATGTCCCTCAACAGAGGAATGGACTTAAAAAAATGTGCTACATTTACACAATGGAGTACTACTCAGCTATTAAAAACAATAAGTTATGACATTCTTAGGCAAATGGATGGATCTGGAAGATATCATCTTGAATGAAGTAACCCAATCGCAAAAGAACTCACATAATATGCCCTCACTGATAAGTGAATATTAACCCAGAAATTTAGAATATCAAAGATACAATATGTAAAACACATGAAACTCAAGAAGAAGGAAGACTGAAGTGTGGATACTACGTACCTCCTTAGAATGGGGAAAAATAGATGACTGTGAACATCCACTTCTGTATTTGCCAGGCACTAGCATAGCCTCACAAGAGACAGCTGTATCAGGGTCCTGTCATCAAAATCTTGGTTGCTTATGCAATAGTGTCTGGGTTTGGTGGTGGTTTATGGGCTGGATCCCCAGGTGGGGCAGTCTGTGGGTGGTTCTTCCTTCTGTCTCAGCTCTAAACTTGTCTCTATAACTCTCTCCATGGGTATTTTGTTCCCATTCTAAGGAGGAATGAAGAATCCTAGAGAAAGCACCCAAGGAGCTGAAGGGGTCTGCAACCCTATAGGAGGAACAACAATATGAACTAACCAGTACTCTCCAGAGCTCGTGTCTCTAGCTGCATATGTAGCAGAAGATGGCCTAGTCAGTCATCATTGGGAGGAAAGGCCCTTGGTCTTATGAAGATTATATGCCCCAGTACAGGGGAATGCCAGGGCCAGGGGTTGGGGAGCAGACTGGGGGGGGGGAGGGTATAGGGGTCTTTATGTGTTAGCATTTGAAATGAAAATGAAGAAAATATCTAATAAAAAAAGAAAAAAATTGAAGATATATAAACAAAACTGTGAATGATAGAAATTTTACATATAGACATGTTTATTTTGGGACTTTCTCAAAAATGGGGGAGGGGGACAAAATACCCATTGAGGGAATTACAGAGACAAAGGTTGGAACTGAGACAGAAGGATGGACCATCCAGAGACTGCCCCACATGGGGATCCACCCTATAAACAATCACCAAACCCAATCACTAGGCAGATGCCAACAAGGGCCTGCAGACAGGAGCTTGATATAGCTGTTTCCTGCGAGGTTCTGCCAGTGCCTGGCAAATACAGAAGTGGATGCTCACAGTCATGTATTGGTCAGAGCACAAGATGCCCAATGAAGGAGCCAGAGAAATACCCACGGAGCTGAGGGGGACTGAAACCCCATAGGAGGAACATCAATATCAACTAACCAGTACCCCCAGAGCTCCTTGGAACTATACCACCAATCAAAGAAAATACATGGTAGAACTTGTGGCTCTAGCTATATATTTAACAGAAGATGTCCTAGTTGGTCATCAATGGGAGGAGAGGCCCTTGGTCCTGTGAAGGTTCAATGTCTCAGTACAGGGGAATGCCAGGACCAGGAATGCGAGTGAGTGGGTTGGGGAGTAGGGGGAGGGGGATGGGATAGCGGATTTTCAGAGGGAAAACTAGGAAAGTGGATACCATTTGAAATGTAAATATCTAATGAAATGAAAATATCTAATTGAAAAAAAAATCTACCAAAGGCATCACTTTTAAAGAAAGAAGAAAAAACATAGTTTTTATTTTAGAACACTTTATTAGTTGGGGTTATTTTTATGTGCTTTGTAATTCATGAGATGGGTCAGTATTTCAAGTCCATCTCTGGGTATTACTGGATAGACTGCATCCAAGGTAGTTGGAATCACAGCTGTGTTATTCAGACATGGTGGTCCTAAACCTCCAACTCTATTTCCACTGTTTACCTCTGCTATATTTTTCAAGGAATTCTTACAATGCCAACCACTGTATTCTCTGTTGGAACTAATTATATATTTTAGAAAACTTAATACATTTAAACACTAAATACAATATTAAAGTCTAACTTTTTTCCCCAACCAGTGCAACACTGTTTTTTAGTTCCAGCAAGTTTGAGATCTGTACTTGAATTCTTTGGTTTCACTAAAATTTTACCCAATGGCACAATAGAGAAACTTCCGAAATAAAACTCCTGGCACTCCAGGGGACTATTTTTAACATTTCTCTTTTTCTTCTTGTCATTCCAGAATAACTATAATCTCCTATGAACTATTAATTATGGAAATGTCCTGCCTGCAGACTGTCTATAGCCCAAACTTATGGAAATGTGAGGTTAACTGAGAAGTGGCCATGGCCTGTGTCAAATTGATATAAAAGTATCCAGTGCAGACTCAAGTTTACTTAATTCATGTATTATAATAAGTAAATAAATTGTAATGATATTAATATTGAAAAGGGGCAAATAGCATCAATGCCAGAAAGCCGATTAAGAGTAGATTATTCTTTCCTATTAATTATTAAAATATTTTTGCCAATATATAAGACTAGAGTCTCTAATTTTAAAATTATTGGTATATTTCATATACTCAAAGATATATATTTGTAATACACATTAAAGTAATGTTTAAGACATCTTTGGGCACAGCCAGCTGAGATGAATTGTATACAGTCCCCAACCCCATTTTCTGGCTCTGGGCTTACCCTGCCATCCTAAGGAGGCTTGTGGGACCTCAAGAACATCCTACTTCCCCATGGAGGACTTCATGGACCCTAGACACACCATCCTAAAACCCTCCTTCACCAATCCATTGCCAGTAATATGGGCATGGGACACAGCCAGTATATGTGGACCGTTCTTTGCCTCCTGGCCTCCATTGTCCCACTCACAGCTCTCTCTGCCTTCCCTAGAATTTCAACTGCCATCAGGATCATCCAGTTAACACCAGGGACAAACAGATATCTAAAGAACAGCTTGTGAACACAATGAACAACATCAACATCCAGGAAATTTGGAACACTATGAGAAGACATAACCTAAGAATAATAGAAATAAAAAAGGATGCGATTTCCAGCTCAATGGTCCACATGAACATGTTCAACAAAGACATATAAGAAAATTGGCTAGCCTAAAGAAAGAGATGACTAAAGGCATACAAGAAGCTTACGAAACACCAAATAGATTGGTCCAGAATACTCTCCCACCATAATAATCAATACACCAAGTGTATAGAACAAAGAAATACTGAAAGATGTAAAGGATAAAGCCAAGTAATATATACAGGCAGACCTATGAGAATTAATCCTGACATTTCAACAGAGAATCTAAAAGCCTTAAGGGCCTCAGTACATGTCTTGCAGACCCTAACGGACCACACATGTCAGCTACATAACAAGTAAAACTCTCAATGACCGAAGATGAAGAATACAAGATATTCCTTGACAAAACCAAATTTAAACAATATTTTTCCACTAAATCTTCTTTAGAGAGGAGAGTAGAAGGAAAACTCCAGTTCAATTAGTCTAACTACACCCAATATAATGGAAAAAATAAGTTTAAAGCAGTAAAAACAAAGGAAGAGAAACACACATGCATACACACACACCATCACCACCACCACTACTACCATTACCACTATCATCACTATAACCACCACAACCACAAACCAAGTCAAAATAACAGGAATTAGCAGTTATTAATCATTAATGTCTCTCAAGATCAAAAGACTAAACTTACCAATAAAAAGACACAGGTGAACAGAGTGTTTTATATGAGAAAACATTCTGCCTTATATGATAAACCTACCTCAGGAAAAAAAAATAGATAAACAGTCCCTCATAGTAAAAGACAGCAAAACAGTTTTCCTAGAGGGGAAAAAAGGCTATCTGGAATATCCATTCTAAGATATAATAAAATACAGTAACAACCAAAAGTAATGAAAAGAAATGAAGACCCTTCATACTCATCAAAGGATAAAATCCACCAAGATGGTACCTTAATCCTAAAATATATGCCCCAAATAAAAGGCACCCACATTCATAAAAGAAACACTGATAGAGCTTAAATAACACATCGAATCGTACACATAAATAATGGGAAACTTCAACAACCCTTTCTCGACAATGGGTAGATCACTGAAATGAAAACTAAACAGAAATAATGAAATTAACAGGGGTTATGAATCAAATTGGCCTAACAAATTTCTATAGAACATTTAAGTCAAACACACACAAAACATACCTTCTTATTAGCACCTCATGGAACGTTCTTCAAAACAGACCATAAAGGTCACATAGCAACCTTCTACAGATACAAGAAGATTGAAATACCCCTTGCATATTATCAGGTAACCATGAATTAAAGCTTGACTGCACCAACAACAGACACAGCAGAAAGTCTACAAACCCATGGAAACTGAACAACTCTCTACTCAATGATCACTGGTTCAAAGAAGAAATAAAGGAAGAAATTAAAGACATTCTAGAATTCAATGAGAATGAAGGCACAGCATACCCAATACTTATTGGACATAATGAAAGCAATGCTCAGAGAAAAGTTTGTATTATTAAGTTCATTTATAAAAAATTATGAGATCCTATAGTAGCAACTTAACATCACTCATGAAAGCTCTAGAATAAAAAGAAGCAAGCACAGCCAAGAATAGTAGACAGCAGAGTGTAATTAAACTGAAATCAATAAATTAGAAACAAAAGGAACATCAACAAGATATACAAACACTTAGCCAAGCTAACTAAATGGCCAAATTAACAAAATCAGAATACAAAGGGGGAGGGGTGGGTCATAACAACAGATACTAAAGAAATCCAAGGAATCATTCAGTCTTAACTAAAACTTAAAAATTTAGTCTTAAAGATTAAGTCTTAAAAGCCTGTACTCCACAAAATTGGAAAATCTAAGTAAAGTGGATTTTTTTTCTTGATAACTTACTAAATTTAAGTCAAGATCAGATAAAGAGCCAGGTATTGCCTTTAATCCCAACACCTGGGAGGCAGAGGCAGGTGGATTTCTAAGCTGAGTTTGAGGCCAACCTGGTTTACAGAGTGAGTTCCAGGACAACCAGGGCTACACAGAGAAACCTTGTCTCGAAAAACCAAAAATCCAAACCAAATAAACAACCAACCAACTAAACAAACAAAAGATCAGATAAACAATCTTAACAGTGTGACAACCCATAAAAAAATGAAATGGTCAATAAAAGTCTCCCAACCAAAAGAAGCCCAGGGCCAGATAGTTTTAGCACATAATTATATGAAACTTTCAAAGAAGAGCTTATACCAATACTCCTCAAAATAATTTTTAAACTAACCAAAATAGGAACAGAGGGAACATAGCTAAATTTATTCAATGAGGCCACAGTCACCCTGATACCTAAATCACAGAAAGACACAGTGAAGAAATACAGTTTTTAGCTTGGCTAATGTTCACCAAAGCTTGAGGAACTTCCCCTTTCCCTTCCCCCTGCTGCTTGAGGAATTTTCCCTTTCCCTGCTAATGTAAGCGAGTTCAATAGTTCAATACCACCCATCCTCGTCCCCATCCCCATCTGAGAGGACTAACTAAGAGGTCATGATGAGCATAGCTGGTGGAGCAAGATTAGCTGTTCTCAAAAATTAGCTATAACACAGATAACAGTCCTTGGAAACCCTGCCTCAGTTTGAATTCTGAGATAAACCACATACTGCCTTAACCGTGCTGACAAAATTTTCTGGCACATCAATAGCTGACCCATAAGTTCAAAATGTACTATTGTTCTGCTGACCAAATCATAGTAACCTACCATGGGGGCAAGCAAAGTGAGTCAATAGGCCAGAGGTAGCCACTATACAAACCAACCAATGCCTGGAAAGGTTACTTGCTACACCAATGAAAATAAGACAGCTGCTCTGTTGCTCATATCTACCCCTTTCAATGGGATAAAAAAATGTGTTCTTTCTTTGTTCTGGATCTCTCCCCTGGCCTGCGTGCTGAGAGGGGAGTCCCCAACATGTTGGATCATTAAATCCTCATGTGGTTTGCAGCGATGGTGATCTCTGTGGTCTTTGTGAGTAAGGGTCTTTTGAGGAACTCCAACAACAGCAAAGAAAAAGAATTTCAGAACCATTTCCCTTACGAATATTTGTACAAAACACTCCATAAAATATTCTCAAACCAAATTCCATAACACATCAAAACCATCCTCCGTCATGATCAGGTAGGCTTCATCCCACGGATGCAGAGATAGTACAACATGTTAAAAAAAAAGAAAAAAGAATCAATGTAAGCTACCACATAAAGAAACTGAAGGGGACAAAAACCACATGATCATCTTTTTCAGTGCTGAAAATGCCTTTGAAAATCCAATATCCATTCATGTCAAAAGTCTTGAAGAGGTCACATATGGCACACACCTAAACACAATAAAGGTAATCGACTGCAAGCCTTAATAAATAGCAAATATTAATTAAATGGAGGGGAATGAAAAATAATTCTTTCAGGACTAAGAGAAGGCTGTCCTCTTACTCAGTATCTCTTCAATATAGTACTCTAAGTGCTACCTAGAATATTTAAAAACTAAAGGAGATCAAGCAGCCAGAAATTGGAACAGATAAAATTAAGGCATTGTTATGTAATGATGATATGACAATATACAAACGTGACCCCAAAAATTTTACCAAAGTGGCTGGTGAAAATTAATACAAAATTAATACAAAAACATCAGTAGCCTTCATTTTTACAAAGGATAAATGGGCTGGGCAAAATTCAGGGAAACAACACATTCACAATAGTCACAAGTAATATAAAATATCTTGGGGTAACTCTAACCAAGCATGTGAAAAACCTGTATGACCAGAACTTCAAATCTCTGAAGAATGAAAATAAAGATGAAAGTGGAAAGTTCTCTCTCCCATGTTTTCAGATCTGTAGGATTAACATAGTAAAAATGGCCATCTTATCAAAAGCAATCCACAGATACAATGCAATTCCCATCAAAATCCCAACACAATTATTTATATTCCTTGATATAAAATTTCTCAAATTTATATGAAAAAAAAAGACAGGATAACTAAAACAACCCTGTACAATAAAAAAAAACTTCCGGAGTTATCACTATCCCAGAACTTAGGCTGTACTCTAGAGTAATAGTGATAAAAATTACATGATATTGGTACAGAAACAGACAGATTAATCAGTGGGATAGAATTGAAGACCCGGAAATAAACCCACACACCTATGGACACTTGATTTTTGACAAAGATGGCAAAACCATACATGGGAATAAAAAGGCATCTTCAACAAATGGTTCCTGTCTAGCTGGATGTCTGCATTTAGAAGAATGTAAGTAGATGCATATTTATCAACCTGCACAAAATCCTAATCTAAGTGGATCAAAGATTTTAACATAAAAACAGATATACTAAATTTAATAGAAGAGAAAGTAGGGAATAGTCTTGAATTCCTTGGTACATCCTGAACAGAAAACTTAGTGCTCAGGCACTAAGATAACCAATTAATAAACAGGAACTCGTAGATCTGAAAAGCTTCTCTAAGACAGAGAACACCATCAACTGGATGAAATTTCAGCCAACACAATGGTAAAAGATCTTCACCACGTGTATACGTGACAGAAGACTAATAATATCCAAAATATAAAAAGAACTTAAAAGATTAGACACCAAAAACCAAAGAACCCAACTAAAAATGGGCATATAGAACTAACCAGAGAATTATTAAGAGAGGATCTTTAATGGCCAAGATACATTGAAAGAAATATTCAACATCATTTGTCATCATGGAAATTGAAATCAAAATGACTCTGAGATTCCACCTTACTAAGATCAAAAACTGAAGGTACAGCACATACTTTCAAGGATGTGGAACAAGGGAAACACTAGTATGTTGCTGGTGGAAGTGGAAACTTGTTCTTCCACTTTGTAAATCAATTGAGCAGTTTCTCAGAAAATTGAGTATAATTCTATCTAAAGACAGAGCTGTGCCACTTCTGGGAATATAGCCAAAAGATGTCCAACTATACTGCAAGGACACTTGCTCTACTATATTTATGGCAGCTTTATTTATAACAGCCAGAAATTATATACAACCTAGATACCTTCAACTAAAGAATGGAGAGAGAAAATGAAGTTCATTTGCACAATGAAATACTACACAGCTGTTAAAAATAAGGACATCGTGAAATTTGCAGGCAAATGGATTTAACTAGAAAATATCATGCTGAGTGAGTAACTGAGACCAATAAGAACATGCATAGTCTCATATACTCACTTCTAAGTGTTTATTAGCCATGAAGTACAAGATAACCATAGACCCAAAGAAACTAAATAAGAAGTAATCTCACTCAGGAGGAGAAATAAAGTTATCATAGGAAGTAGAGGGAGGGAAGAAATTGGGTGGGAGGGAGGTTGGGGAAGAGTATTGTTTGGAGATCATGTGTAGGGAAAGACTGAGACAGAGGGTTCAGAAGAGTGAATAGAAATAAAGTTGGGGTTTGTGGGTTGCATGGTGAAGCCTCTCTAGGACTTGCCAGAGACCAGGGATGGGAGAGGCTCCCAGGAGACAGTGGAGGTGACTTTAGCTACTACCCATAGCAGAGGAGATAGGTAACCTGAAGAGCTTACTTCTTGTAGCCTGGCAGGACCACCAGTGGAGGAGTAAAGACACCGACATGCCCACAAAACCTTCTACCCAAAATTCATTCTACTTACAAGAAATTTAGGGACAAAGATTTAGGAGAGACCAAGGGAAGGGCCAACCAATAACTGGCTCAACTTGAGATCTATCCCATGGGCAAGAACTCATCATAGACACTATTAATGGTGCTCTCTTATGCTTGGAGACAAGAGCCTAGCATAACTATTCAGAAAAGCTCCACCAAGCAGTTGACTGAAGCAGACACAGAGACATAGAGCTAAACATTAGAATGAACTCAGTATATCTTGAGGAAGAGTTGGGGGAAGGATTGAGGCTGTCTGAGGGGTATCTGGGAGAAGAGGCAAGGCTGCAATTATGATGTAATGTGAATATATAAATAATGGGAAAAATATCTCTGGAAGAAAATGGCAAGAGATTTGAAACCTGACACATCTACTGGCTGTTTGACTACATATACTAAGTTAGTTTATCTACTTATAAAGTAGGAATGTATTTAATATCTATATCAGAAAACAGTTATTAAACAAAGTTATATTCTGCACAAAACATTTAAAGGAAAAAAAACCAGAAATGCTACAAGCAATGATTGCAATAGTTGCTCTTTCAGGTAAAACTGTTACTATTATTTGCTTTATTATCAACTCTACTGTCCTTATTGTTATTTTGTAAATAATACTACTGTTATTATCAGTTATATCTTAGTATGTAAAAGAATATAGGAAATTCTAAGTTCTCAAATGCATCCTTAAGAATATAATATTGAATTTCAGAGTCAGACATAAACTTATTTTTATTAAATTTTTAAGTCTCACGTTGTACTGGCTGGTTTTGTGTCAACTTGACACAGGCTGGAGTTATCACAAAGAAAAGAGCTTCACTTGGGGAACTGCCTCCATGAGATCCAGCTGTAGGGTATTTTTTTCAATTAGTGATCAAGCAGGGAAGGCCCCCTTGTGGTGGTGGCATCCCTGGGCTGGTAGTCTTGGGTTCTATAAGAGAGTAGGCTGAGTAAGCCAGGGGAAGCAAGACAGTAGGAAATAATCCTCCATGGCCTCTGCATCAGCTCCTGTATCTTGACCTGCTTGAGTTCCTGTCCTGCTATCCTTTGGTGATGAACAACAATTTGGAAGTGCTGAATAAACCCTTTCCTAGACTTGCTTCTTGGTCATGATGTTTTGTCCAGGAATAGAAACCCTGGCTAAGATACACATGTTATATTGTGTTAGTATATTTTGAAATATGCATATAAAAGAGTAATTTTGAAAGGTTACTAACTGTACAAAAATATAAATACATGGGAAATGTTTGTTGCGGTAAATCTCCAAACCAAATAAGCCAGGGCAATGAAAACACAACTCAATTAATATGAATACATGCTGTGTGCCTAGATTGGGCAGATCTACCACTACACTACCATCTTTCCCACATAAGAGGCCCCTTATAACTTGTGGTTTCTCCAGGCCATGTGCTTCTTCTCTGCTTTCCTTCTTCCTCCTCCTCCATCATCCTCTCTCCCTCCCCACCCCCTTCTCCCAAAACCTTCATCTCCACCTTTCCCTCTTTCTCTGCCCAATCACTGGCTCTTGCCTTTATTTATAAATTAAGGTAGGAAGAAAGTTTACAGGAAATCACCTGAGTGTGACTCATTCCTTGATTATAGCCGGTCACAGGAAAACAGAATTAACATCAAATACATTAAATGTGTATTTAAAATACATACTTTTCTTGAACATTTCTTTAAGTGCTTCTCAGCCATTCAAGATTCTTGTTGAGATTTCTCTGTTTAGCTTTCTACCCATTTTTTTTAATTGGAGATTTTCTTTATTTATATTTCAAATGTTATGCCCTTTCCTGGTTCCCCTGGCTCAGAAACCCCTTACCCTATCCCCCTCCCCCTACTTCTATGAGGGTGTTCCCCCTTCCACCTACTCACCCACTCCCACCTCCCTGCCCTTGCATTCCCCTACACTAGGACATTGAGCCTTCACAGGACCAAGGGCCTCTTTACCCACTAATGCCCAACAAGGCCATCCTCTACTACATATGTGGCTGGAGCCATGGGTCCTTCCATGTGTACTCTTTGGTTGGTAGTTTGTTGGAATCTAACTTCTTATTTTATTTTGTTTATTTTAATAAATTATTTAGTTCAGTCACCATCCCCCCTCCTGACATATTTTGGATATTAACCATCAGTCAGATGTAGAGTTAGTGAAGGTATTTTCCAAATCTGTATGTTGCCATTTTGTTCTACTTTGTCATCAAGGAAATGCAAACCAAAATAACCCTGAGATTCCACCCTACACCAATCAGATTGAATAAGATCAAAACTTCAACAACAGCATGTTCTGGTCAGAATTCAGAAAAAGGGGACCACTCCTTCATTGCTAATGGACTACAAACTTGTACAACTACTCTGGCAAATAATCTGGTAGTTTCTCAGAAAATTGGAAATAGTTCTATCTGAAGACCCAGATATACTTATCCTGGGCATTTACCCGAAAAATGTTCCAAAGACATTTTCTTCACTATGTTCATAGTAGCTCTATTGTTAATAGTCAGAATCTGGAGGCAGCCCAGATGTTCCTTAACCAAAGAATGCATACAGAAAATGTGGTTCATTTACAGAATGTAATACTATTCAGCTATAAAACAAGGACGTCATGAGATTCACCTGCAAATGGATGGAACTTGAAAATATCATCCTGTGTGAGGTAACCCAACCGAAAAGGACAGACATGGTATGCATCCACTGATAAATGGATACTACCTACATCCAAAGAACTTAATATGGAACGTCCAAGTGAGTATATGGGGGGGGGGGGAGTCTGATGTTTCGATAGGGAATCTTCATATTAACACTAAAGGTTTTGTTCCTTATTTGGTTCATCATCTATCAATAAAGATACTAGCAACTGATGAGCTGGATGGAATAGGTGGGACTTCCTGTATTCCCACAGGCAGACTAGAAGATACAAGGGAGGAGAGAAAGTATTTGCTATATTTTGAAAGGAAAAAGAGCTATCAGCGATGAAAGATCTTGGGTAGAGTAGCCATTGGCCATGTTCACAGCTGGGCCTGGTGTAGCAGGTGGGGTATTAGAAACATAATTAAGCTGAAGGAAAATTTAGGAGTCTGGACAAAAAGAAGGTAACTGAGTAACTAAAGTTGAGGGCAGATATGGTGTGTTGAGCTAGGAGTGAAAAGAGGGGTGTGACGGCCAAGGAAGTCTTAAAGGAAACTAGCCATTGTGCTAACACTATTAAAAACAAGTTTGTTTGTGTATGTGTGTGTGTGGTGTGTGTTTCATCTGCATATCCAGGGTGGCTCCTGGGTGGGGGCTGCTAGCATGATCTGCCTAGAGCTTAAAGTGGGGGATAGCAAAAACTGCATGCTAAATGAATATACAAGAATCTTACTTAGAATTGGGAATAAAATAGTTATAGGAGGAAGAGGGAGAGAGGGATCTGGGTGGAAGAGCAAAGGGGGGGTGGGGGTGAGGGTGGGCAGGAACAGGTGTGGAGAGTGACAGGAAAGAGGGCCAGAAGGTCAGGAGAATAAATGGAAATCTGCAACTGATTGGATTTGGCTGATGGAGGTAATCTCTAGGAACTACCAGAGACCTGGGACTGGGGAAGCTCCCTGAAATCAATGCTGTTGACCTTAGCAGAGATACCAAATAGTAGGCACATGAAACCTGAAGAGGCAGAAGTCCAAGTGGAAGGATAAGGACATCAATCCACCCACAAAACTTTAGACTTCAAATTTGTCCTGTCTAAAAGAAATGCAGGGGCAAAGATGGAGCAGAGACTGAGGGCATGCTCAACTAGAAACTGGCTAAACTTGAGACCCATCCCATGGACAACACCAATTCCTGACACTATTAATGATACTCTCCTATACATGTAGCCAGGAGCATAACTGTTCTCTGAGAGGCTCTACCTGGCAGCTAACTGAACCAGATGCAAATACCCATAGCCAAACATTGGACAGTACTCTTATGGAAAAGTTGGGAGAATGATTGAAGGTACTAAAGGGGAAATGAACTCCAAAAGAAGACCAACAGAGTCAACTAACCTAGAACCCTAGGAGGTCTCAGAGACTGAACAACCAACCAGCAAGCATACATGGGTTGGACTGAGTCCCCAAGCACATTTTTAGCAGACATGCAGGTCAGTCTCCATGTGGTCCCCTGACAAGTGGATCAAGGGCTTTTGTAGCTTGATTTTGGAATCTCTTCCCAACAGGGCTGACTTGTCTGACCTCAGTGGGAGAGAGTGTGCCTAACACAGCAGAGTTTGATGTGCCAATATGAGAGTATACCCAGGGGTCAGGGCTCACCATCTTAGAAGAGAAGGGGAGAAGTGATGGAGGAGGGACTTTGTGAGGAGGAAATGAGTGGGGTAGCATTTAGGATGTGAGTAATTAAGTAAGTAAATAAATGAATGAATGAATGAATGAATTTTTCTTAGTATACTGAAACATTGAAAAATCCTTATTTAGAAAGGTAAAATGAATTCTCTCCAGTGACTGTCTAATGCGGGACCAGCCAGGAGCACACAGGTCACAGGATCTGTCGAGCAGCTGGGACAGGGTCCTTCCTGCCTCCATCTGCACCAAGGGTTCCACAGCACTCTGTGCACTTGTCCTGCCAAGGGAGAGCTGGTCTTCCAGGAGTGCTGAAATAAGACTTACTGGCCCACAGGAGGGACAAGCTCAAGCCAGAGACAGCAAGACCAACACTAGAGATGAGCAGATGGTGAAAGGAAAGTGCAAGAACCTTACCAACAAAAACCGAAGCTATGTGGAATCATCAGAACTCAGTTCTCCCACAACAACAAGTCCTGGATACCCCCAACACACAGGAAAAGCAAGATGTGGATTTAAAATCACATCTCATGATGCTGATAGAGGACTTTAAGAAGTGCATAAATAACTCCCTTAAAGAAATACAGGAGAACATGGGCAAACAGATAGAAGACCTTAGAGGAAACACAAAAATCTCATAAAGAATTATGGGAAAACACAACCAAATAGGTAAAGGAATTGAACAAAACNATCCAGGATCTAAAAATAGAAATAGAAACAATAAAGAAATCACAAATGGAGACAACCCTGAAGATAAAAAACCTAGAAAAGACATCAGAAGTCATAGATGAAAACATGACTAGCAGAATATAAGAGATAGAAGAGAGAATCTCAGGGGTAGAAGATACCATAGAAACATTGACACAACAATAAAAGAAAATGCAAAATGCTCCTAATCCAAAACATCCAGGAAATCCAGGACACAATGAGAAGACCAAACCTAAGGATAATAGGTATAGAAGAGAGTGAAAACTCCCAACTTAAAGGGCCAGTAAATATCTTCAACAAAATTACAGAAGAACTCTTCTGTAACCTAAAGAAAGAGATGCCCATGAACATACAAGAAGCCTACAGAACTGGTAATAGATTGGACCAGCAAAGAAATTCCTCCTGTCACATAATAGTCAAAACACCAAATGCACAAAACAAAGAAAGAATATTAACAGCAGTAAGGCAAAAGGATCAAGTAACATAAAAAGACAGACCTATCAGAATTACACCAGACTTATCTCCAGAGATTATGAAAGCCAGAAGATCCTGAGCAGATGTCATACAGACCCTAAGAGACCACAAATACCAGTACAGGCTACTATACCTAGCAAACTCTCAATTAGCATAGATGGAGAAAAAAATGTATTCCATGACAAAACCAAATTTACAAAATATATTTCCACAGATCCAGCCCTTCAAAGGATAATAAATGGAAAACTCCAACACAAGGAGGAAAATGACACCCTAGTAAAAGCAAGAAAACAATCTTCTTTTAACAAACCACAAAGAAGATAGCCACATAAACATAATTCCACCTCTAACGATACAAATAACAGAAAGCAATAATCACTTTTCCTTAATATCTCTTAGTATCAATGAACTCAGTTCACCAATAAGGAGACATAGACTAACAGATTGGACAGGTAAACAGTGCCCAACATTTTGCTGCATATAGGAAACCCAACTCAGTGACAAAGATAAACACTACCTCAGAGTAAAAGGCTGGAAAACAATGGTTCCAAGAATCAAGCTGGAGTAGCCATTCTAATATCGAATAAAATAATCTTTCAGCCTAAAGTTATCAAAAAAGATAAGGAGGCACACTTCATATTGGTCTAAGGAATAATATACCAAGATGAACTCTGAATTCTGAACATCTATGCTCCAAATGCAAGGGCACCCACATTCATAAAAGAAACTTTCCTAAAGCTCAAAGCACACATTGCACCTCACTCAATAATAGAGGGAGACTTCAACACCCCACAATCATCAATGGACAGTTTATGGAAACAGAAACTCAACAGAGACACAGTGAAACTAACAGAAGTTATGAACCAAATGATTTAACAAATATCTATAGATCATTTTATCCTAAATCAAAAGAATATACCTTCTTCTCAACACCTCAAGGTACGTTCCCCAAAATTGACCATATAATAGGTTACAAAACAAGCCTCAACAGATACAAGATGATTGAAATAATCCTGTGCATTCTCTCAGATCATTATGGACTAAGGCTGGTCTTCAATAACAACAAAAATAATAGAAAGCTCACATACATATGTAAACTGAAGAACACTCTACTCAATGATAACTTGGTTAAGCAAGAAATAAAGAGAGAAATTAAAGATGTTTTAGAATTTAATGAAAATGAAGCCACAACATCCCTAAACTTATGGGACACAATGAAAGCAGTCCTAAGAGGAAAACTCATAGCTATGAGTGCCTCCAAAAAGAGACTGGAGAGAACATATGCTAACACTTTAACAGCACAACTAAAAGCTCTTGAACAAAAAGATGCAAATACACCAAGAGGAAACAATCAAACTCAAGGCTGAAATCAACCAAGTAGAAACAAAAAGAGCTATACACGGAATCAACCAAACCAGGAGCAGGTTCTTTGATAAAACCAACAAAATAGATAAATCCTGAACCAAACTAACCAGAGGGCGCAGAGATAGTATCCAAATCAACAAAATCAGAAATGAAAAGAAAGGCATAACAATAGAAACTGAGAAAATCCAAAAAATCATCAGATTCTACTACAAAAGCCTATGCACAACAAAACTGGAAAATCTGAATGAAATGGATGATTTTCTAGACAGATACCATGTACCAAAGTCAATTCAGGATCAGATAAACAATCTAAACAATTGCATAACCCCTAAAGAAATAGAAACAGTCATTTTAGTCTCCCAACCAAAAAATGCCTAGGGCCAGATGGGTTTATTTCAGAGTTCTATCAGACCTTCAAAGAAGATCAATTACCAATACTCTTCAAATTATTCCACAAAATAGAAACAGAAGGAACACAACGCAATTCGTTCTATGAAGTCACAATTACTCTGATACCTAAACCATACAAAGACACAACAAAGAAAGAGAACTGCAGACAAATTTCCCTAATTAATATTGATGCAAAAATAACCAATAAAATTCTCCCAAACCGAATCCAAGAACACATCAAACCAATCATCCATCCTGATCAAGTAGGCTTCATCCCAGGGATGCAAGGATGGATCCATATACATAAATCCATCAATGTAATCCACTATATAAACAAACTCAAAGAAAAAAACCATATGATCATCTCATTAGAGGCTGAGAAAGCATTTGACAAAATCCGACACCCATTCATGGTAAAAGTCTTGAAAACATCAGGAATTCAAGGTCCATACCTAAACATAATAAAAGCAATATACGGCAAACCAGTAGCCAACATCAAAGTAAATGGAGAGAAACTCAAAGCAATCCCACTAAAATCAGGGACTAGACAAGGCTACCCACTTTCTCCCTACCTGTTCAATATAGTACTTGAAGTCCCAGCCAACAATTAGACAACAAAATGAGGTCCAGGGATACAAATTGGATCGGAAGAATTCAAAATATGACTATTTGCAGATGATATGACAGTATACTCAAGTGATAATAAAAATTCACCAGACAACTCCTAATCCTGATAAACAACTTCAGCAAAGTGCCTGGATATAAGTTAACTCAAATAAATTAGTGGCCCTCCTCTATTCAAAGGATAAACAGGCTGCTAAAGAAATTAGGAAAACACCTTTCATAATAGTCACAAATAGTATAAAATATCTTGGTGTGACTCTAACTAACCAAGTGAAAGATCTGTATGCTAAGAGCTTCCAGTCTTTGAAGAAAGAAATTCAAGAAGGTATCAGAAAAATGGAAAGATCTCCCATGCTCATGGACTGGCAGGATTGATATAGTAAAAATTGCCATCCTGCCAAAAGCAATCTACAGATTCAATGCAATTCCCATCAAAATTTAAACTCAATTCTTCATAGAGTTATAAAGAACAATTTCCAAATCTTCTGGAATAACAAAAAATCCAGAATAGTGAAAACTATTCTCAACAATATAAGAACATGTGGAGGAATTTCCATTCCCAACCTCAAGGTGTTCTACAGAGAAACTGTGATTAAAAAATGCATGGTATTGGTACAGTGACAGGCAGGTAGATCAGTGGAAAAGAATTGATGACTCAGAAATGAACCCACACACCTATGGTCACTTTATCTTTGACAAAAGAGCTAAAACCATCCAGTGGGGAAAAAAAGACACCATTTTTAACAAATGGTGCTAGTTCAACTGGCAGTTAGCGTGTAGAAGAATGTAAATTGATCCATTCTTATCTCCTTGTAGGAAGGTCAAATCTAAATGGATCAAGGATCTCCACATAAAACCAGATACGCTGAAACTAATATAAAAGAAAGTGGGGAAGAGCCTTGAGCACATGGGCACAGGAGAAAATTTCCTGGACAGAACACCAATAGCTTGTACTCTAAGATTAAGAATTGACAAACAGGACTTCATAAAATTGCAAAGCTTCTGTAAGTCTAAGGACGCTGTCAATAGGATAAAAATGCAACCAACAGAATGGGAAAAGATCTTTACCAATCCTACATCCAATAGAGGGCTAATATCCAATATATACAAAAAACTCAAGAAGTAAGACTCCAGAGAACCAAATAACCCTATTAAAAATGCAGTACAGAGCGAAAGAAAGATTTCTGAGCTGAGAAATATTGATTGGCTGAGAAGCACCTAAGGAAATGTTCAACATCCTTAGTCAGCAGGGAAATGCAAATCAAAACAACTCTGCAATTCTACCTCACACCAGTTAGAATGGCTAAGATCAAAAGCTCAGGAGAAAGCAGATGCTAGAAAGGATATGGAGAAGGAAGAACACTCCTCCATTGCTGGTGGGATTGCAAGTTGTTACAACCACTCTGGAAATCAGTTTGGTGGTTCCTCAGAAAATTATCCAAGTAGTACTACTTGAGGACCCAGCAATAATACTTCTGGGCGTATACCCAAACGATGCTCCAACGTGTAATAAAGACACATGCTCCACCATGTTCATAGCAGCCTTATCTATAATAGCAAGAAGTGGGAAAGAAACCAGATGTCCTTCAACAGAGGAATGGATACAGAAAATGTGGTACATTTACACAATGGAGTACTACTAAGCTATTAAAAACGATGAATTCATGACGTTCTTAGGCAAATGGATGGAACTACAAAGTATCATCCTGAGTGAGTTAACCCAATCACAAAAGAACAGGCATGGTATGCACTCACTGGTAAGTGGATATTAGCCCACTGAACACCCAAGATATGAATCACAGAACTCATGAAGCTCTAGAAGGAAGACCACAGTGGGGTCCTTTGGTCCTTCTTAGAAGAGGGATCAAAATACCCATGAGAAGAGATACAGAGACAAATTTTTGAGCAGAAACTGACGGAAAGGCCATTCAGTAACTGTTCCACCTGGGGATCCATCCTGTATACAGTTTCCAAACCCAGACACTATTATGGATGCCGACAAGTGCTTGCTGACAAAAGCCTGATATAGCTGTCTCCTGAGAGGCTCTTCCAGTACCTGACAAATATAGAAATGGATGCTCACAGCCGTCCCCTGAGCACAGGGTCCCTAATGAAGGAGATAGGGAAAGGACCCAAGGAACTGAAGGGGTTTGCAGCCCCATAGAAGGAACAACAATATGAACCAACCAGTATCTCTAGAGCTCTCAGGGACTAAACCACCAACCAAAGAGAGACCCTTGTTCTTGTGAAGGTTCGGTGCCCCATTGTAGGGGAATCCCAGGACAGGAGAGCAGGAGTGGTTGGGTTAGTGAGCGGGTGGAGGGGCGATGGAATAGGGAGTTTTCGGAGGGGAAATGGGGAAAGGGAATAAAATTTGAAATGTAAATAAAGAAATATCTAATAAAAATATCTAATAAAAGAAGAGAAAAAAGAAAGGTAAAAAGAAATGAATAATTCATTTTAAATATAGTTAAACTTATGGCTAGAATGTAAACTTGGAAACTTTATCAGAATAAATACAATAATTGCATAGATGTCTTATGGGAAGAACTGTCTTTCTTTAGTGTCCATGATGTTCATCCAAGAAAGTTAAATCATGTTAATAATAATAAACATGTCAATCAAAAAATGATTTGAAGACCCAGGCATAAATATCTAAGCATATGGATCTTAATTTTTAACTAGGAGGAAAGAAACTCATACTGCCAAAAAATGTAAATAAACAAACAAAACCTCTCATTATCTTAAACAAACTGGTAACTCCCATGTAGAAGAATTCAAACAGATCCATACATATCAATCTGAGCAAAACTCAACAATTAATGGTTCAAAGATATTATCATAGGCACAAATACTCTGAATCTGATAGCAGAGAATGTGGTGAATACCCTTGAACTCACTGGCACAGGAAAAGACTTTATAAACAACAACAACAACAACAACAACAACAAAACTTTAGAAAAGACACCAAGAACAACAATAATTATTACTAAGGAATTCATTAAATTGGAAAAATTTAGAAATACAAACAATACTCTCATTCAGACAAAGCAGCGGCCTAAAGAATGTCAAAAGATGTTAGCAAATTGTATATCCAATAGAAAGTAATATCTAAAATAAATAAAGAAGTAAGGAACTTTAAATAGGAAAAAATCAATTTATAAATGAGTACAATTCTAAACAGAAAAGTTTCAAAATTGGAAATGCAAATTTGTGTGATGCTCTTACATAAATGTTCAACATTCTTAACGATCAGGGAAATGCACATCTAAAGTGTTTTGAGATTTTATGTTATGTCAGTCAGAAAGACCAAGATTAATAAAACATATGAATGCTCATTCTGGGAAAGATACAGTGTAAGGAGAACGAACACACATCCATTGGTGGTGTGAGTTCAAACTTGTACAACCATTATGTAAATCAGTCTACAAGTTCTTCAGGATCTATCTCAAAACTGATCATACCATTCTTAGGCATATTCTCAGAGAATAGCAAACCTTACTATGAAAATACTTGCTCATATTCATTGCTGATCTATTCATAATAGCCAGAAATAAAAACCACAAAATATATCCAGCAATGAACGAATGGATAAAGTGTGGTAAATTTACATAATGGGATATTCTTCAGATATTAAAAAATGGATTCATAATATTCAAATGTAAATTGATAGACCTATGATTTAAAATGTGGATTAAATTAACCCAGACCTCAAAAGATATTTATGGTATATTTTCGCTTTTATGGTAATGTTACTTGTTAAGTCTTCAATGAGAACTCTACAATCTATAAAATCACAGGAGGTATCTATAGAATTCAAAATTAATCTGGACCTTTGAATTGGGAAGACACATACTTTTAATCTTGATCTTGAGTCAGGAAGACTCAACTGGGCCACAGTTTTTGCTGGAAGCCTTTGTAATGACATGGAAGGTTTTGCTTTTTTTCTGCTTGTCCTTGCCTTGGTAGCAAGTCCATTTCTTCAATGGTGCTAACCCCTACTTCTTTGGGATTCAAGCACACAATGTAGATCACCTGTGAGATCCAGGAGACCAAAACTTGTGGACTGAGCAACTTTTGAATCCCTGGATTTTCCAGTCACAACCAACCATTGTTAGAATAGCAGGACTGAAGCATGTAAGTCATTTTAAAAATTATTTTATTAGATATTTTCTTCATTTACATTTCAAATGCTATCCTGAATGTCCCCTATNCCCTCCCCCCCACCCTGCTCCCCTGCCCATCCACTCCCACTTCTTGACCCTGGTGTTCCCCTGTATGGGGCATATAAAGTTCGAAAGGCCAAGGGGCATCTCATTCCAACAAGGGCCGACTAGGCCATCTTCTGCTATATATGCAGCTAGAGACACGAGCTCTGGGGGGATACTGATTAGTTCATATTGTTCCACATATAGGGTTGCAGACCCCTTCAGTTCCTTGGGTAACTAGCTCCTCCATTGGGGTCTCTGTGTTCTATCCTAGAGATGGCTGTGGGCATCCACTTCTATATTTGCCAGGCACTGGCATAGCCTCACAAGAGATAGCTGTATCAGTGTCCTTTCAGCAAGTTCTTGCTGGGATATGCAATAGAGTCTGCATTTGGTGGCTGATTATGGGATGGACCCCCCCCCCCGGTGGGGCAGTCTGTGGATTGTCCATCCTTTCGTCTTAGCTCCAAACTCTGTCTCTGCCAATTCTTTCATGGGTATTTTATTCCCTATTTTAGGGAGGAATGAAGTATCCACATGTTGGTCTTCCTTATTCTTGATTTTCTTGTGTTTTGGAGATTGTACCCTAGGTATTCTAGGTTTCTGAGATAATATCCATTTATCAGTGAGTGCATATCAAGTGAGTTCTTTTGTGATTGGGTTACCTCACTCAGAATGATATCTTCCAGATACATTCACTTACCTAAGAATTTCATAAATTCGTTGTTTTTAAAAGCTGAGTAGTGCTCCATTGTGTAAATGTACCACATTTTCTGTATCCGTTCCTCTGTTGAGGGACATCTGGGTTCTTTCCAGCTTCTGACTATTATAAATANGGCAGCTATGAACATAGTGGAGCCTGTGTCCTTATTACCAGTTGGAACATCTTCTGNGTATATACCTAGAAGAGGTATTGCTGGATCTTCTGGTAGTACGATGTCCAGTTTTGTAAAGAACTGCCAGACTGATTTCCAGAGTGGTTGTACAAGCTTGCAATCTTATCAGCAATGAAGGAGTGTTCCTCTTTCTCCACATCCTCACCAGCATCTGCTGTCCCCTGAATTTTTGATCTTAGCCATTCTGACTGGTGTGAGGTGGAATCTCAGTGTTGTTTTGATTTGCATTTCCCTGATGATTAAGGATGATTTTTTTCAAGTGCTTCTCAGCCCTTCCGTACTCCTCAGTTGAGAATTCTTTGTTTAGCTCTGTACCCCATTTTCAATGGGGTTATTTGAATTTTTGGAGTTCAGCTTCTTGAGTTCTTGTATATATTGGATATTAGTCCCCTATCAGATTTAGGAGTGGTAAAAATTCTTTCCCAATCTGTTGGTGGCCTTTTTGTCTTATTGGCAGTATCTTTTGCCCTACAGAAGCTTTGCAATTTTATGAGGTCCCATTTGTTGATTTTTG
>NC_034606.1:13896226-13914656 GCF_900095145.1 Mus pahari | reverse complement strand
TTTCTTTCTTTCTTTCTTTCTTTCTTTCTTTCTTTCTTTCTTTCTTTCTTTCTTTCCTTCTTTCTTTCTTTCTTTCTTTCTTTGTCTCTTGCTTGCTTGCTTGCTTTACACAGCCTTTCCTTGTATAGCACTGGTTATCCTGGAACTCTCTTTGTAGACCAGGCTATCTTCTAATTTAAAGATCCATATACCTTTGCCTCCATAGTACTGGGATTTAAAGCAGGTGCCAACAATCACCCCCACCCAGCAATTTTTTCAGGATAACTTTATGTAAGTTACTGTTTGCATCTTTGCAACTCTACTTGTTTGTCTTGTGCTTTTTCTTTGGCTCTTTTCTTTTTTCTACTCATTTCCCTTTTTTGTTCTATTCAGGGTTGTTTGATTTTATTTTATCTTATTTGTACTATTTTTTTCTTTATATTAAACGCCTGTTTGTTTTCTAATGAACAAAAGCAAGAATGAGTATAGGTTTGGGTAGATAAGAGGTGGAAATGATCTGGAAGAAGTTGGGAGAAGGGACACTTTCTTGTATAAAAAAAAATTAAAAATGTAACAATATATTTGAATAAATTTGATGTGGAAGAACCTCTGAAACATGAATTCATGAAGAAGAGGATACTTTAATCACTAACTGCAGATATCATTTGTTAAGTTGGTAAGAATACAGCTGATGAAAGATCAGAGACAGTGACCTTAGTGGGTACAGCTGCTGTTAGGAACATAAACAATAGAAACAGACAGAGTTAAGCCAGGGCACCTCTGAGAGTCTTGCTAATTAGAGCACACAGAGATATCTATGTATATCTTCCAGGTTCTAAATGAAAGATTTTTCCTACACCAGGAATAGTTTCTTAATAAGAGATTATTATTATTATTATTATTATTATTATTATTATTATGTAGGGGGTACATGTGTACACATACATGTGCATGCAATAGTAATTGTTGGAGGTAAGAGGAAAACTTTCAGGAATTATTTTTCTCCCTCTATTTTGGAACAAGGAAACTGATTTCAAATTATAAGTGTTACCTGGTAAGTGTTTTATCTGCTGATCCATCTTTCTGGCCCCAGCTAATGAGCTTTATGTATGCAAAGAAATTATACCTGTGCTTAACTTGTGTCAGTATGTTGAGTTTCAGAAATTCTGGGAATCGTTACCAGCTGTATTTTAAAGTATGTGGTTTTAACCTCCTTAACTAGAACTTATTTATATTTAGATAGATTTTAGAGTTTATTTTCCCTAGTACTTAGCCTGGTTGATAAGTTGTTAAATAAAGTTCTTGGTCTTCAGTTTCTCTGCCTTTGTTTGGATTTTACTGCTGGAAAGAGACAACAAGACTCATAAAGGATAGCATGTAATTGTGGTCGCCTTACCTGTTCAGAGATTGAATCCATTATCACCAAGGCAGGAGCATGACAGCATTCAGCCACACATGGATCAGAAGGAGCTGATCTGAAGGCTGCTAGGAGAGAAGACTGTTTCCAGGACAATAGGGAAGTCTTAAAGCTTACCCCCTCTGTGACACACTTCCTCCAACAAGGCCATACCTATTACAACAAAGTCATACTTCCTAATAATGCCAGTTCCTGGGCCAAATATATTCACACCACCACATGTATAAATACTTCTCAAACTATTCCACAAAATAGAAACAGAAGGAACACTACCTAATTCATTCTATGATTCCATAGTTACTCAGACACCTAAATCACATAAAGACCCAACAAAGAGAAAGTACTTCAGACCAATTTTTCTTATGAATGTTGATGCAAAAACAGAACCCTTCCTTTATACAAATGATAAACAGGCTGAGAAAGAAATTAGGGAAACAACCCCCTTCAATTATATAGTAGCATGAAGAGAGTTTCTGCTCAATGCTGCTAGCACTGAAAACAGTGAATCCATGAGTCAAGGAAAACGGATGGTGGCCTCTAGACAACAGTAAGAAAAAGCATTTACCCAGTGCCTATATAAAAGATTTCATGCCTTCCCATGATTTAATATTTTGTGCCAGCAAGACATATCAGAATTATTATCTCTAAGAACTCATGTATTGTTTGGTTCCAATGGAAATGAGAAGATTGTTAGAATAGCCATAGAAATCAATACTTTCAATAATGTCTGATCTAAGAACTTCAAGTATGTTTCTGTGAACTTGAGTCCTCATCAGTAATGTAAAGGAAAATATACAATCATGTGTGACTTTAACCTAGCTTTGATTCAATCAGCAGGTTCATCTGAGGCAGTGCTGCCATGAACTAAAGTCTTAGCTGGTGATAAAGGACTGACATACAGTTCAAACTTTGATGAAGGAGGTTAAAAAGTACATAATGATTTTCTGGATTATTTAACCACAAATAAATATAAACTCTATGTTCAATGAAAAATTAAAAGTACAGATCCAAACTTGAACTTTTAGGGATGAGAATATTGAAAAGGTTGCTATAACAAAAATGATATTTAAATGGGCATATGTAAAATATTTAAAGATTATCCACTGCAGGGTTTACACTACAAAATTTAAAATCCCAGGAGCAGCTGGGTGTATAACCTCAGTTGGAAAGGTTACAAATTTAGGTACCCAGAGACTTCAGGAGCCATGTTCTCTCTTCTAACATTCCTTGATGGGGAGCCTTCACTCAGAATGATCTAACAAGCTGTTTGCTACCACAGTCTTCTTATAAAGTGTCGTTCTATTCATGCTTGTGCATCCATAGTGTCTACTTTCAAGATACTTATTTATTTATCTATTTATTTATTTATCTATTTATCTATCTATTTATTTATTTATTTAAAACTCACTCCCCATATCTTGCAGCTGGAAGTAATCCCTTTGCTTCCTCAGTACTTAACTGTGTCTCTCCTATGGTATTTATCACACTCTTCTTTGTGGGATGGTTATTTTTGAGCATTTTTTACTTCCCAGACTAGATGATAGATTTCAGCTTTTCGAGTGTTCTTGGAAAGTGTGAAAGGGCAGAAAGCGGCATATGGTGTGATAGTACTGAGTGTGATACAGCAATTGAGTCTGAGAAATGCTGAAGAGAGAGCTGAAAAACATGAACATGCTGAAAAAAAATATTCGAACTGAATAGAGGCATTGATAGCATCTTAGCCTTTGTCATTTCTCGGGAGTCCTGCAAGCACATTCGGATAATCATCTCTCAGTTCAACAATTGTTATGAGTCTCATTCCTGGCTTTCTGCTAGTTTCTCAAGTTTGGAGATAAACTTCAATGATCTATTTAAGTAAAAACTCTGCCAGAGTATCTTCAGCTTTTCTCAAACCAAGTGAACTGGTTAACTGTAATCTCAAGCATACATTTAATGTGAGAATAGATAGAAAAAAGGATGGAATCTGATTTATCTGAGTTTTCCATACTTAACATAGAGTATCTGAATATTGAAAACACTTCCACATTGCATACAGGTAGATTATAGATGGACCACATTGCAAATCAGAACTTAAACATTTTCTTCCATTTACTGGGCTTTATATTATTACATGTATAAAGATAGGTTGTGTTCAAATAAAAAATTAATTTTTTTTTTAATTTTTATTGGTTATTTTATTTATTTACATTTCAAATGTTATCTCCCTTCCCAGTTTCCCCTCCACAAACCCCCTATCTCACACCCCCTCTACTTTGCTTCTATGAGACTGCTCCACCCTACCCATCCACCCACTCCTGCCTCATTGCCATAGCATTACCCTATGCTGGGGCATCAAACCTTCACATGACCAAGGGCCTCCCCTCTCATTGATGCCAGATAAGGCCATCCTTGACCACATATGCAGCTGCAGCCATGGGTCCCTCCATGTGTACTCTTTGGTTGGTGATTTAGTCCCTGGGAGCTCTGGGGAGTCTAGTTGGTTGATATTTTTGTTCTTCATATGGTGTTGAACATCCCTTCGGCTCCTTCAGTCCTTCCCCTAACTCCTCCATTGAAATCCCTGTTCTCAGTTGGATGGTTGGCAGCAAGTATCCACATCTGTCTTGGTAAGGCTCTTTAAAAGTGACTGGTCCCTTGGTCTTGCAAACTTTATATGACCCAGCACAGGGGAATGCCAAGACCAAGAAGTGGGAGTGGGTGGGTAGGGGAACAGGGGCGGGGGTAGGGTATAGGGAACTTTTGGGATAGCATTTGAAATGTAAATAAAGAAAATATCTAATAAAAACATAAAAAAATAAAAGTAAAATAAAATTAAAAGTGACTAAGTCTCTTTTTCTACATAGAACTTGAAAGGTTGTGAGGTCTTAGGTCACCATTATTTTTGTAGAAATTTGAGAAAGAGACAAAATTTACTTACTAGCTTCAGTGACATTCATTGCAAATTTTTGAAGAACATTTGAATAATTGACTTGCCTTCTCTCCAATTTAATTTCTTTAATCTAATCTTCCATATGATTAGTATTCCTTACTTCAAAAAGTTAGGAAACAGTCTCTCAGGGGATCAGATAAGGAGTACATAGCAAGAATAGCCACAACTGGCTATACTATTTACTATGTTTATTCATTTGCATGTATTAATTTTGAGTAAAATTTCATATATGTATATGAAAAGTCCAAACAACAAAATATGACAACAAATTTTCTATTAAACACTTATGGACTTACTATTCAAAATTAATAATTAAGGTTTATATTAAGGACACTATTAATATCTCAATGTTATAATTAAATCACAGCTGATGAAGAAAAGCTGTTTCTTTTATTTAATTATTTTTAAGCTGTTTCTTTTAAAGGAAATGTCAATTTAAAATTTTAGTGGAAATATCATTAAGTTTTCAATACTTTTTAAGGCTAGAAATATAATTAATTAAACTCAGAATGAGCAAAAGATGTTAAAATACATAAATGAAAGGTTCAATGGAACTGCATGGCTCATACTATAAACTTGCCATAAAGAATATTTACTATTCTCAGCCATAAAAATAACCTGGAAATGAACAATATTAATAATTTCCATGACATAATGATCATTTCTAACAGTTTAGATGTCTTTGTTGCATAATATCACCTGTTTTTGTGTCCATACATAAAGCATTCGAGATCCTAAAAAGACCATGAAGGAGCTGATTCTGATGCAATCACACTAGGGTCTTTATTTAAGCTTGAGCTTGAGCTCATTGTCATCACTGACACAGCAGGACAAGAAGGTAAAGCCCTGAGCACTCAATGTGTCAAAGTTTTGTAGCAACTGATGAGCAAGCAAGGGGGTTTTAGCCTGACAAGCATCTAATTGAATGACTATTGTAAGCCGTCAGGTGGGCTCTCTGAAGCAAAACCATGAGCAATCACAAACTGTCTGAAAGTCCATCTGAACTAAGAGACTAATCCTGATTAGCCATTGTTAGGGACTAACTGGGATATGGGCCAGAGAAAAGTTGTATCATTCTTCCTGGTACTTTGGTGCAGCTTGGATTCAGCTGCAGGTCAAGTTCTCAGGCCGCCTTTCTTTTAAAATGGAGTCCTGTCCCAAGCTGGAGTAGGTTTGGCTTCTCACTATGACTTTTTCTTTTTATGGCAAATATAGACTAACCTGCATTTTAGAGTTTAAATCTTGTTTGTGTTTTATGATATTCAGATAATACTGTGAAGAGTTAATCAACTATAAGCAATAAATATAAAATTGGTTATCTATCTAACTGGAGAGTTTATCTGCATAATGTTGAGCCTAGATATGTCAATTCCTACTACATAAATAGAACAGGGATTATTCTTGATAGGAACATATTAAAGAAATTTAATAACCTATTAAGAATAATAGCTTTAAATTACATTCTAATTTAAGGGTATCAATAATATATACACTTAAATACACATTTAGGTAATTGTGAGATTTTAGGTATGATAATATAATGACTTAATGGTCATGATTCAATCGGTATGTAGAAAGAGTAGAAGAACCCTGTTTTCTAGGGCTACAAGTAAAATATTTATGAGTGAACATCTATAGTATGATTAAGTTATGTAGAATATTTTTGCAAAAACTTAGCAAGTATGGCAGACTGGTAATAATACTCTTTGATTATGATTTAATGGTTTGTTTGGTTGGAAAGGTCTAGATGATTACTGTGTTCACATCAGCAATTCATACTTGAGGACAATAGTAGGTGACCGTTTCAATTCAAATCATGGTGAATAATAAGTATAATGGTGAATAATAAGAATAATAAGTAAAGCATGAGGATGACCTATCAGAAGGGAGCATACTACTTCTTGAAAGAGAAAAGTACTAAATTGGTAAAGAACATATCCATTGTACATAGTATATGTAATTTATTGTCATATTATGATGAAGATGATGACCAGTGATAATGAACACAATGCCAGGAACTAATCTTAGGACCTCAAACTTGCTAGACAAGTATTTAACAATGTAACTATATTCTCAGCCCTAATTTCACATTCTTTCAAGATTTTTCACTGTTAAATTAATTATAATATTCTTGCTTTCCCTATCCCTTGCCCATTTGAGAATCATACCCAAGTTATATTTTTTGTAGTAGAGTTAATATGTAGCATATAAGTCACATCTAATGATTTCCAGTGATATATGTTCAAGTGAAATTGTTGGTTGCAGAGCACTCAAGAATGCCTTTTAGATTTCAGAATAAAAAAGAAAGAAAATTCAAATGCATACCTTGCATAAAAAACAGCAAGTGTTCATTGGGGTCTTGGTAAGGCTCTTTTAAAGTGACAAAGTCTCTCTTTCTACATAGAACTTGAAAGGTTCTATGCAGATACACTCTGTGCTTCAGAATACATTTTTCTGGATATATTTGTTGTATATCCAGAAATTTTATTACTACAGTCTGAAATAGAGCATGCTACAATAGAACCTGGAGAAAGGCACAGATTCTTGTACTAAACCATTTAGGCACACATATCAATGTTTATACCTTTATAAGCTTCATGCTTGCCATTTTTAATACTTTTAATAATATACTGGCCTTCCTTCAAAACTGGAATGAGTAACCTCTGATGTATTAGTGCTGATGAAATTATCTAAAGAAATACAGTTCCCTTAACTCCATGTGTTTTGCCATATAAATAAAAACAATAAGTAATTATACCCATAAATAAATTGTGGCTGTCTTTATTTCTAGGCCTGTATTATGATTCTACTAAAATATTTTCTTCTTTTCACTAAGTCTATAACAAATAGCACATTAATTTGTGAATTAATCTCCAAATCTTATTTATACTGTCATACCTGAGCAACTTTTGCATACTCTTGAATTCATATGAAGCTAAATTTGATCTGAAAATTTTAAGTAATTATACATACTCATAACCACACAAGTTCTTACTTGAAACCATCAGATAACCTGTCTTGAACTAAATATGAAACTAAACCAAACAAAACAAATAATTCTGCTAGGCCAGAAGTCAATTACATTTTTAACCCAGTTGCTTGTTTCATTTTACTTCTCATGACATTTCTTAAATAACACATTATCATAGAAAACCTTTATTTAATGAGTATTCTCATTTTGTACTACCAAATGTACAAAAGCAGAAATGCTACCATATTCTAATTTATATAAAATAAAATTTAAATATCTTCACTCAAAAGCAGTATTCTGACTATTGATTGATAATCATCTCTATTCTTAACCTGTAAAACCCAGAATATCTAGAAAAATAAACTATGAACACATTGCTCTTATATATGAGCATTTTAATTGCATAGAGAATATACTGGACAAGGCAATATGGAATCCTGCAGAACATGGAGAATGGGCCAAATAGAGAGAGATGTTCAAAGAAGCTACATAGGCTCACCAGATGTGGTAGCAGATAGAGAATCCCAGCAAGAAAAGAGAATCTGATGAACTCTCAAGAGCAGAGGTGGGATACGTCACAGGGTGTGTAGACACACTTATCATACATGAAACATGAGAATAGATTCAGAATATTCAGAAAAAAAATAAAAAATCTAATTATTTTCAGTTTTATGAGGTCCCATACTCAACTGCTGTACCTCACGGAACTGAAAAGCTTCTGTAGGGCAAATGACACTGCCAGTAAGAAAAAAACAGTAACATACAGATTGAGACTCATCACTAACTCTACATCCAACAGTGGGCTAATATCTAAAATATAGAAAGAACTCAAGAAGGTAGAGTCAAAAAAACTAGTTAAAAAATGGGGTACTGAGTTAATATGAGAATTCAGAAGAATCTTGAATGCCCGAGAAGCACTTAAAGAAATGTTCAACACCATTAGTCATCAGGGAAATGCAAATCAGAAATACCCAGAGATCCTACCTTACACCAATCAGAATGGCTAAGATGAAAAAGTGAAGTGGCAGCACGTGTTGGTGAGGGTGTCGGGAAAGTAGAACACTCCTCCATTGCTGGTAGGTTTACAAACTGGTAAAATTACTCTGGAAATCAATCTGATAATTCCTTGGAAAATTAGATAGCTCTACCTGAAGACCCAGGTATGCCTGTATATTGATCTACCATACCACAAGGACACATGCTCCACTATGTTCATAGTAGGCTTATTTGTAATAACCAGAAGCTGGAAACAACCCAGATATCCCTCAATTGAAAAATGGATACAAAAAATTGGTTTATTAACACAATGGAATACTATTCAGTTACTTAAAATGAGAATATCATGCATTTTGCAGGCAAAGAGATGGAACTAGAAAATATCATCCTGGGTGAAGCAAACCAGACCCCAAAGGACATATATGGTATGTATTTGCTGATAAGTGGATATTAGCTACAAAGTAGAGAATACTCATGATATAACCCACAAACGTATAAACTTCTTAGTTTATGGGTTTAACAAGAAGAAAGGCCAAAATGAGGATGTTTCAATCCCACTTAGAAGTGGGAACAAAATAATCATGGGAGGCAGAGGGAGGGAAGGCTAGGGTGATTTTTCATTATACAGTGTCCACACTACACAGTGTATTCAGTATTATACTATAGTTTTGCCATCTAGTTATGGCATTACACTAATAGCAATGTCCAAAAAATTGTGTCTTGTGGTCAGCTCTACGGGCATCTCTGGCCAACTACTTCTAGGGAGATAACTCATTGAGGGCATCAGAGATTCAACCAAATCTTTTGTTACTTCTTGCAATGCTTTGTCTTTGGTTTGGTTTAGGTTTTTTTTTTATATATACTAGTGACTTAATTCAAACTTTAAATTATCTTTATAATCCCAGCACTTGGGAGGCAGAGACAGGCGGATTTCTGAGTTCGAGGCCAGCCTGGTCTACAAAGTGAGTTCCAGGACAGCCAGAGCTATACAGAGAAACCCTGTCTCAAAAAAAAATTATTTTTATGATTTTTCCAGATGCCTGTGCAAATCCATAATATACTCAAACCTTAGCAGTATGTATTGAAACTCTGATTGGCTATATGGAAAAAGATATACAGGAAGTCAATGGAAGGTAGCCAATGTCCTGAATTCTCTTCTCCTAATGTCTTAATTCCTGTGTTCTGCAGAAAGAAGATTTCCTACAGAATATATTTTTAGCAAAAAAAGTAATAAGCAGGCCAACACAATCAGTAACGACATTAACAAGTCAAGAGAGCTTTTATTTATCTTTCTCCTGTTTACTGTTCCCTAGGCCTTTACTGTGAATGTGTACTTCCAGGAAAGAGACAAGTCAAGGAAATAATTTTAACTCAGAATTCAGTCTCTCTCTCTCTCTCTCTCTCTCTCTCTCTCTCTCTCTCTCATATATATATACTCTGTGTAGGGGTATAAGTACCCTGCAGGAAAGCCTTTGAAGCCGGTTTAACCAAACCCTACTCACTCCAGACAAGAATTCTATTCCACTCTCTTTTCTCCTTCTACTAAAGAGAATTAAGAGCCAGGTCCATTTATCAAAACCCTAAAGCTTGCCCTCACTGTGCTTTGCTTTATACACATATATGGTTCTTAATAGCCAATGTCAAGCCTGGAAGAAACAACTTCTCTAAGACTCTACCCCTTTTCTTCAACTCTTACTTTCCCATCCTGATCTGTGAAATTATCTGAGCCTTGGAGGGTACCTTCCTAGATGTGTGATTTTAAGGGATGAGAAAGAACTACAGTCATCACTCCTGAGATTTTAAAATATTATGTCAAAGAAGGAGAAATAACTGGCAAGATAACTTAGCAGGTAAAAGGCTTTGCTGTCGAACTTGAAAACTTGATTTTGATTCTCTGATTCCACATGGTGAGATGAGCATAACAGGTCTTGAACATTGTCCTGCTGATTTCCACATGTCTACTGGTACTATAAACATGGTCAACAGCTTATGTTTAGGGGAGTTGTAGAATATATTTGTATGTATATATGTGTATATATGTATGTAGATATGACTATACATTAACAAACATATATATATATATATATATATATATATATATATATATATATATATATATAATCTTTTTCTGAGCCTTTGGTTGCTATATACAGCAATAGTCATATAAAAGTAGTTGGATTGATTATGAAACTCAGTCCATAACTAAGACCTTTTCAAAGAAAGGTTTGCTCCAAAACTAATCTAACAGCAGTTGTATGCCTCTTTTAAACCTTTTAACTGCTATTTTTATAGTTTTCCAGATGTGTATCTGAAAAACTGGTGGCTGGCTCAGTGGTCACATCACTAAAAATTCTTTTCTCTTCATGAGTAAAAGCTTCACAGAATCTGAGTCATGAACCCCCCAAAACATTAACTATTATACAATTTTAAAATAGAAATATAAGTATGATGGGCATGGGTCAGAGTTCAGATGGACCTGCTAAAATGTACAGGTTCCAGTGTTTTGAAACAACAACAACAACAAAAAGTCACACCAGGGACACATGGATAGAAGTATAAACAGAGACTTCAAAAGATGGCAGAATAAAGTGCTCCCAGACATGTAAATGTAATTATGTCAGTAAAACAAGAGAAGCTGAAGGAGTCAAAAGACTGTGGGACAAGAGAATTCTTGCTTTTTTTTTTTTTTTTTTTTTTTGTGGGGCACTTACATAATGTCTACATTTTCTGGCACCGATAAATAGGCTTTTCTCAAATATGCTCTATTTCTTACATTTATTTCTAGGTGGGTGGTTCCCAATTTCTGCCACTTGTCACACTTCTCTCTGTCTCTGTCTCTGTCCTCTGTCTCTGTCTCTGTCTCTGTATTTGTCTCTGTTTCTCTCTCTCTCTCTCTCTCTCTCTCTCTCACACACACACACACACACACACACACTAATCCTGATGTCTTCATCAATTTCTTATTCTGAATTTACATATTCACATTAGGTATCTAGTATAATATTTATAGACTTAAATGTCTTTGAGGATGAAAAACTTTCTTATAGCCAGATATTTGTCTATCCTTTACTTATTAAAGTTACAAATACAGTGATTTTAAAGGAGGAGGAAGAAGTACAATTGTCACTCCAGAGATTTTAAAATATTATGTGAAAGAAGGGAGGAAGTAATGGCAAGGTAATTCAGCAGGTAAAAGACTTTGCTGTCAAATTTGACAGATTGATTTTGAGTCTCTGATTCCCCATGGTGAGATGAGCGTACCAACTCTTGAGGGCTGTCCCTCTGATTTCCACATGTCTACTGGTACTATAAACATGGTCAACAGTCTATGTTTGGGGAAGATGTAGAACCTCATGGAGAATATGTAGTTTTCTTGATTTGACATGCAGCGCCTATCAAACTGCCTTCTGAATAATTATGTCTATGCCCTGAGATTACTTCTCATACACCCTCAGGTCAAAGAATTTTCTTTTTGCAGTGGAAACTTTTAACTGTTGAGAGATATAACCAGATGTTCAAGGTGATAAGAATGAGTGATGGTTGAATGCTTAGCAATAAATGGGACCTCCTGCAAGGCTTGTTAAACATGATGAATAAAAGAGCAGAAAAGATCTACAAACTGGATATCCAGAGACTACCCCACTTGGGGATCCTTCCCATCATCAGCCACCAAACCCAGACACTATTGCACATGCCAGAAAGATACTGCTGAAGGGACCCTGATATAGTGGCCTCTTGTGAGGCTATGCCAGTACCTGAAAAACACAGAAGTGGATGCACACAGTCAGCTATTGGATGGAACACAGGGCTCCCAATGGAGGAGCTAGGGAAAGTACCCAAGGAGCTGAAGGGGTCTGCAACCCTATAGGTGGAAAACAATATGAATTAACCAGTACCCCCAGAGCTCGTGTCTCTAGTTGCATATGTAGCAGAAGATGCTGTACTCAGCCATTATTGGGAAGAGAGGCCCCTTGGTCTTGCAAAATTTATATGCCCCAGTACAGGGGAACACCAGTGCCAAGAAGTAGGAGTGAGTGGGCAGGGGAGCAGGGCGGGGATGGGAGGGTATAGGGGACATTCAGGAGAGCATTTGAAATGTAAATGAAGAAAATATCTAATAAAATAATTTTAAAATAATGGGTTAAAAAAAATCTAAGAACTGGGAAAGAGTCTGGGTGTTGTGGAATGCTTTCTTCAAGCCATACCATAGCTATTGAACTCTTGTCCACATAATAATTTTCAATTACTATGTAAGACCTGCACAAGATTGGTTAGGCCATCCTCATATAACAGATAGAAAGGTGCTCCTTGAAGTGGGACTCCTCCTTAATTATTAAATGGGAACCTTAACTTTACTGGGAATAAGAGAGACAATTTCTTCTATGGTGGAGACCCAGGTAAGATATCCATGAGTTTGTAACCACCTTCAATGAACTGCCATTGCATCATTCACAATAAGAATAACAAAGAAAGAAACAATGGCCATGAAATAAGGAGGTGGGATACTTTGGAAGAAGAAGGTTATGGTGATCAGCAGAAGTGTGAAGTAGACAAAAGTGCATAATGGAGAGTTGAGAGGTTCAAAACACATTGTATATATGTATAGACATATCAAGATGAAACCCGTTCTCATTCATAATTAAATATGCTAATAGCATATTAGTAACAATAATAATTGATATTAATAAAACAAAACTGTTTAAAGCTTAATTAAACATTTAGGTTAATATAAGCATCTCTGTAGCCCTTGCTCCTCTTATCCATCAAGAGTAATTTTTTTCTTCAAAATGATCTTTTGCCTTGTCTACTCCCACTTCATGAGTGTCTCCTATCACTGTAATAAATTCTGTCCTCTCAAGTTACACTGTATGGATATCATCTAAATTATTTTTTTGTAGATCATAAAGGAACCACAGATCTGAGGAGGGGCCAGAGATATATCTTATCCAGTAATGAAGAACATAAAAAGAAAGCTAAATATATAAAGGTGTAGATTTTATGATTGTTATAATTTGGTAAGTTAATAATACTCCTTTAAAATAATTTATTAGAAGATGAAATTTTAATTGAAGAAAATCTTATGAATGAACATGTATATTTGTAACTGGAAAAGCCAACCTTAGTGTTCATATGGTTGTGTAACAAAACCAAAGTTGATCAAGGCAATTTTGAAGAAAAATGTGGTGAATACTTTTTTTCTGCCAGACATCAAGATATATAATACTTCTGTGGTTTTAAAATAGGATGGTTTTATGTGAGATTAAATAAATAGATCAATAGAACAGAACAGAGAACTGAAGCGTCACACATAAATATGTCATTGATGTGTATAAATCAGTTGGGAAGAAGAAAAAACTATTTAATAAATCATATTGAAATAATTAGCTATCTTTATGGAGTACAATAAATTTAGCATCCTACTTCATAATGCGCATGAAATCAAACTCCATACTGAATTATGATCTAAATGTAAGAAGCAATTTTATAGCAAATATAAAATAAATTAATTACAATAGAAATCACAGGCATGCTTATAGTTAATACTTTGTACCATAATGATGACAATGTTTAAAGCATGTAAGTGGATACACAAAGCTAAATCAGAAAAGATAAAATACATTGCCAGAATATATAATGCTGAATTTTTAATAATATACTTATAAAAACAAGGAACTCAAACTCCTACAGAGCATTAAGGAAAATTACAATGACAATGAAAAATTTTAGTATGGCACTGAGCATAAAAAAGAAGTAAAAACAATGACCCCTAACACTTAACCAATCTAACTGATACATAGCATAGGTGACAAATGTGTTCATTAATACACTGACATAGTTTTGTCAGTGTTGATATCAAAGGTTGGAGAATACGAAGAGGAATGCAAATACAATCAATCATTGAACATTTTAAGTTTACTCACTTATTAGCTTTCTAGGAGATAACATGCTAGCCATTCTTCTTCCTTTTTTTATTTTTTTTATTTTTTTTTATTTTGAGACAGAGTTTCTCTATTTAATTCTGGCTGTCCTGGAACTTACTCTGTAGACCAGGCTGTCCTTGAACTCAGAAATCATTCTGTCTCTGCCTCCCAAGTGCTGGGATTAAAGGTGTGCAACACCATTGCCTGGCTCATGCTACCCATTCTTAAAAATATACAGGAAACTTCATCTGAATGGTTATCTTAAGATAGTTCTTGTACTATAACATATTGCCTTAGGCTGGACACTTTAAGGAGTAAACATTTATTTCTCCTTGTCTGGAGGCATGAAGCCCAACAGGAAGATTCTACGAAGGCTGGTGTCTGATGAGGCTGTATTCTGCTTTTAAGATAGTACCATATTGCAGTGGACCCAGAAAAGATTCATGCTGTGTCTTCCACTAGTGAGAGTTTTTATTAACCTTGAAACCCCCTTGTTAAAATGCTAATTTGTGTGAGTTATATTTTCTGATATGTGTCTATAGGGAATCTATCTTTCTCTGTCCTCTCTTGCCTACCCACTTTCGTTTGGCATCCTGTCTGAGATGAGGTGAGTAGTTATTCTCTATTACGGCCTCTTTATATTCCTAGACCAATCTTCTGTAACTGAAAACAACCCAAGATCAGCTCTAACAAATCTGTGAATAGCACCACAGAGCCTCCATAAGGAGAGTAGGACTACCTAATAGAGTTGAGTCAGCCAACAAACTCAAGAGGTAACTGTTGTTTACTTGAATTTTGAGTGATTACAGTGAGTATGTGTTGTTGATCAGGGTTACATACCTTAATATTATATATCCTTGTGCCATTTAAAGCCTTCCATTCATTAATTAGAATAAATTTTGAGTTTGTGTTCCATTGTGGGATTAAAGACTCAGTGTTGGATGAAACCAATTAAGCCCCATGTGGAAATCTAACATAGGTTATGTACATCACATGCAACCCTTACATATTTCTTGTTCTAAACAAGATGGACTATTACTCTGTCACATGGTCGCAGTTGCTGCCCAGGAAGCCTGAATGGAAGTCAGAAAACTAGGCAGACATTGCCTAGGGTGCACTTGAGACACACACACACACAGACACACACACCCCCCCACACACACATACACACCAAGCAAACAAACTATACACAGAGAAGTCAATATGGGGTTACACATTAAAGCAGGAAGGAGCACATGAGGATAGGGCAAGACAGAAATAATTTAAATGCATTATATGCAACCCTTGTTATTAACAAGGTGGCCCATTAATTTCAGAGTGTTGTTTTGAGGGAGGAAGTTTGTCCTTTTGGTCGAGATGAGGATTATCTTAGAACAGAGATGCTACGTTGTCAGTCACATTAAAATGAATATCAAATTCACAGTCTTAGAAAGTACTTAAGAGGATTGGAGTGTCAGAACTGGAAATATTATGTATGTTTTAGATAGGAAGCATCCACCTAAAGACCACAGCATAGAGATACAAGAGCTATAATGGTCGTTGTTAACATTATAAGCAAGAAATACAGATATGGTGTATTCACACAATATGCCTTTCCCTGCAGATGATGGACTCACACAGGTAAAATTCTAATATACAGTTAGCTCCTGAAATTATGCTTTAATAGGTATTCAACCCATTGTGTGCTTTCAGTGCAAGCAAATGATTCAATATTATTTTTTAAAAGTTTTCTTTTATTTAAAGAGAGCAAAATAGAAGTAGTGGTGAACATCTGTAACCAAAGCATTTGGGTGGTAGATTGGAAATGCAGGCATTTAATGTCACCCTAATTTGAAGACAACATGGATTACATGAGAACTCCATAAAAATAAGAAAGTTGAGAGGAGGTGATTAGAATTATCTATATGTTTCCTTTAGCTAGTTAAGATATTTTCTTCATCTTTTGGAAACAAGTATTACTGTTCACAGCTTCCATAATTAACAGAAATAAATCATTTCACCCACAGTAGTTTTGTGGCAACAGAGTCAAAGACCCTTTCTTTAAACCTCTAAATATGTCTTAAAGATGCCAAGAAACCATTAGGATCAGAATAAATGAAAATGGTACATTTTTTTTTCTTTTTAAAAACTTTTTATTAGATATTTTCTTCATTTATAATTCAAATGCCATCCCAAAAGCCCCTTATACCCTCCCCCCGCCCCGCTCCCCAACCCACCCACTCCCGCTTCCTGCCCCTGGAATTCCCCTGTATTGGGGCATATAATCTTTGCAAGACCAAGGGCCTCTCCTCCCAATGATGGCCAACTAGGCCATCTTCTGCTACATATGCAGCTAGAGACATAAGCTCAGGGGGTACTGGTTAGTTCATATTGTTGTTCCACCTACAGGGTTGCAGCCCCCTTCAGCTCCTTGGGTACTTTCTCTAGCTCCTCCACTAGGGGCTCTGTGTTCCATCCAATAGATCATTGTGAGCATCCACTTCTGTATAGCCTCACAAGAGACAGCTATTTTCAAAGGAGAGAGCCGGGATGGAATTTCTGAAAACTTATCTGAATGAAAGTGGTCCACTGATACCTGATGCTGAGGAACTCAAGAGTCTCAAAGATTTAAGTAAATGTTTTTGAACATGGGACATATTTAAAAAGAGTTAAAATCATAAACCACCTGTGGGTATTTTGTTTCCCCTTCTAAGAAGGACCAATAAATCCACACTTTGGTCTTCATTCTGTTATGCCCAGTTCTCTGGAACCCCAAAAGATTATCATGAAGTGTGAGTCAGCTGTAATAACAAAGAGCCTTTATGCACAAGTTAGACCCAGATCACAAACCTTTCCCACTGTGCAGGTTAGGAATTTGATGACCAGGTCCAGCAGCTTGGAGTATTTATGTGCATACATGCATAAGCAGTGGTCCTTGGACTTTGGGGTGACTGAGGGGGTGATAAGGGGAAGTCATCCTTCAAACCTGATCATGTTTGTGCAGCTGAGAGGTGGACCATTCTGACTTGGGAGATAACTTTATGGTGCTATCAGGAGCTAGTGTATTTTTACAAACTGGTCACAGCTGTCTGGCAACCCTTAATTGCCCCTTCTCTCATGGTCCAAGAGTGGGCCACTTATGATTTCAAGGATGTTTGGTTCTTGTTCCCTTCTAGGACAGGAGCCATCTACACCTGAGAAATGTTCATTATCAAGGAGAGTGTCAGCCTCAGTGACACAGAGATTTGGGTATGTTGCCTTTGTCTGTTCCCAAAGCTGGCATCTGTCCTGCTGGGTGTGTTGGGGGGTCTGGTCATTATGGGGAAGGCAGTACCACCATGAAAAGTGGAATTGCAATATTCTGTATCCAGACTGGGCCCTCTCTATTTGCCCTTTCTAAAAGGCAGAAGTCATCTGTGCTGGGAAAAGGGGGAAGGGGACTCTAACTGTGCAAGCTATGGGAAAGTGCAGAGGCAGGTTTCCTGTGTCTCTTCACTTCCTCTTGAGCTTCATGTGGTCTGTGAATTGTATCTTGGGTATTCTGAGTTTTGGGGCTAATATCCACTTATAAGTGAGTGCATACCTTGTGTGTTCTTTTGTGACGGGTTACCTCACTCAGGATGATATCTCTGTCCATTTGCCTAAGAATTTCATGAAGTCATTATTTGTAATAGTTGAGTAGTAGTACTCCATTTTGTAAATATACCTTTTCTGTATCCAACACCCCCCCCCAAAAGCTCCCAGGGACTAAACCACCAACCAAAGAGTACACATGGAGTGACCCATGGCTCCAGCCGCAAATGTAGCAGAGGATGGCCTTGTCAGACATCAATGGGAGGAGAGGCCCTTGGCCCTGTGAAGGCTCAATCCTCCAATGTACAGAAATGCCAGGCCAGGAAAGCTGGTGTGTGTGGGGGTGTGGGGGAGAACCCTCATAGAAGAAGGGAAAGGGGGTAGGATAGGGGGTTTTCAGAAGGGGAAACCAGGGAAGGGGATAACATTTGAAATGTAAAAAAAGAAAATATCTAATACAGAATTTCAAAATAAAATAAAATAAGACAATAAACCACCAATACTGAAGATACTGAACATTTTGAAAACAGTGACAAGCCAACAGTAACTGACATGAGTCTATGGAATCCAGTCTTTTCTGTTTGTTTGTTGTTTTTTTTCTTTAACTTACTTTATTAGATATTTTCTCCATTTACATTTCAAATGCTATCCCGAATGTCCCCTAT
>NC_034606.1:13893797-13895596 GCF_900095145.1 Mus pahari | reverse complement strand
TTTTAGGGAGGAATGAAGTATCCACATGTTGGTCTTCCTTATTCTTGATTTTCTTGTGTATTGGAGATTGTATCTTGGATATTCTAGGTTTCTGGGCTAATATCCGGTTATCAGTGAGTGCATATCAAGTGAGTACTTTTGTGATTGGGTTACCTCACTCAGGGTGATATCCTCCAGATACATTCATTTACCTAAGAATTTCATAAAATCGTTGCTTTTAAAAGCTGAGTAGTACTCCATTGTGTAAATGTACCACATTTTCTGTATCCATTCTTCTGTTGAGGGACATCTGGGTTCTTTCCAGCTTTTGGTTATTATAAATAGGGCAGCTATGAACGTAATGAAGCATGTGTCCTTATTACCAGTTGGAACATCTTCTGTGTATATACCTAGAAGAGGTATTGCAGGATCTTCCTGTAGTACTATGTCCAGTTTTCTGAGGAACCACCAGTCTGATTTCCAAGTACAAGCTTGCAATCCCACCAGCAATGGAGGAGTGTTCCTCTTTCTCCACATCCTCACCAGCATCTGCTGTCCCCTGAATTTTTGATCTTAGCCATTCTGACTGGTGTGAGGTGAAATCTCAGGGTTGTTTTGATTTGCATTTCCCTGATGATTATGGATATTGAACATTTTTTCAAGCACTTCTCAGCCCTTTGGTACTCCTCAGTTAAGAATTCTTTGTTTAGCTCTGTACACCATTTTTAATGGGGTTATTTGAATTTTTGGAGTTCAGCTTCTTGAGCTCTTTGTATATATTGGATATTAGTCCCCTATCAGATTTAGGAGTGGTAAAAATTCTTTCCCTATCTGTTGGTGGCCTTATTGTAATATTGACAGTATCTTTTGCCTCATAGAAGCTTTAGAATTTTATGAGGTCCCATTTGTTTATTCTTGATCTTATAGCACACGCCATTGCTGTTCTGTTAAGGAATTTTTCCCCTGTGCCCATTTCTTCAAGGCTTTTCCCCACTTTCTCCTCTATATATTTCNGTGTCTCTGGTTTTGTGTGGAGTTCTTTGATCCACTTAGACTTGAGCTTTATGCAAGGAGATAAGAATGGATCAATTCGTAATCTTCTGCATGTTAACTGCCAGTTCTGTCAGCACCATTTGTTGAAAATGCTGTCTTTTTTCCACTGAATGATTTTTAGCTCCTTTGTCAAAGATCAGGTAACAATAGGTATGTGGGTTCATTTCTGTGTCTTCAATTCTATTCCATTGATCTACCTGTCTGTCACTGTACCAGTACCATGCAGTTTTTATCACAATTGCTCTATAATACAGCTTGAGGTCAGGCATGGTGATTCCCCCAGATGTTCTTTTATTGTTGAGAATAGTTTTTGCTATCTTAGGTTTTTTATTATTTCAGATGAATTAGCAAATTACCCTTTCTAATACAGTGAGGAATTGAGTTGGAATTTTGATGGGGATTGCATTGAATCTGTAGATTACTTTCAGCAGGATAGCTATTTTTGCTATATTAATCCTGCTAATACATGAGCATGGGAGATCTTTACATTTTTTGAGACATTCTTCAATTTCTTTCTTCAGAAACTTGAAGTTTGTGTCAAACAGATCTTTCACCTTCTTAGTTAAAGTCACATCAAGGTATTTTATATTTTTTGTGACTATTGTGAAGGGTGTTGTCTTCCTAATTTCTTTCTCCTCCTGTATATCCTTTGTGTAGAAAAAGGCCATTGATTTGTTTGAGTTAATTTTAGATTCAGCTACCTCACTGAAGCTGTTTTTCGGGTTTAGGAGCTCTCTGGTAGAATTTTTAGGGTCACTTATATATAC
>NC_034606.1:13883783-13893786 GCF_900095145.1 Mus pahari | reverse complement strand
TTAAAAAATGGGGTACAGAGCTAAATAAAGAACTCTCAACTGAGGAATATCGAATGGTTGAGAAACACCTGAAAAAATGTTCAACATCCTTAGTCTATGTCTTTTTATTGGGGAATTGAGTCCATTGATGTTAAGAGAAATCAAAGAAAGGTAATTTTTGGTTCCTGTTAATTTTGTTGTTAGAGTTGGGATTTTGTTCTTGTGGCTGTCTTCTTTTGGTTTTGTTGAAGGATTACTTTCTTCCTTTTTCTAGGGTGTAGTTTCTTAGTGTTGGTGTTTTCCCTTTATTATCCTTTGAAGGGCTGGATTCGTGGATAGATATTGTGTGAATTTGGTTTTGTCATGGAATTTGGTTTCTCCATTTATGGTAATTGAGATTTTAGCTGAGTATAGTAGCCTGGGCTGGCATTTGTGTTCTCTAAGTGTCTGTATAACATGTGTCCAGGATTTTCTGGCTTTCATTGTCTCTGGTGAGAATTCTGGAGTAATTCTAATAGGCCTGCCTTTATATATTATTTGACTATTTTCTGTCACTGCTTTTAATATTCTGTTTTTATTTAGTGCATTTGTTGTTCTGATTATTATGTTTTAGGAGGAATTTCTTTTCTGGTCCACTCTATTTGAAGTTCTGTAGGCTTCTTCTATGTTCATGGGCATCTCTTTCTTTAGGTTTGGAAAGTTTTCTTCTATAATTTTGTTGAAGATATTTGCTGGCACTTTAAGTTGAAAATCTTCATTCTCATCTACTCCTATTATCCGTAAGTTTGTTCTTCTCATTTTGTCCTGGATTTCTTGGATGTTTTGAGTTAGGATCTTTTTGCATTTTGCATTTTTTTTTGATTGTTATATCCATGTTCCCTATGGAATCTTCTGTACCTGAGATTCTCTCTTCCATCTCTTATATTCTGTTGCTGATGCTCACATCTATGGTTCCTGATTTCTTTCCTAGTGTTTCTATCTCCAGAGTTGTCTCCCTTTGGGTTTTCTTAATTGTTTCTACGTCCTTTTGCAGCTCCTTAATGATTTTGTTCAATTCCATCCCCTTTTTGGTTGTGTTTTTCTATAAATCTTTAAGGGATTTTTGTGTTTCTTCTAACTATTTAGCAGTGTTTTCCTGTAATTCTTTAAGGTATTTTTGTGTTTCTTCCAGCTGTTTAGCAGTGTTGTCTGTAATTCTTTAAGGGATTTTTGCATTTCTTCTAGCTGTTTAGCAGTGTTGTCCTGTAATTCTTTAAGGGGTTTTTGCATTTCTTCTAGCTGTTTAGCAGTGTTGTCCTGTAATTCTTTAAGGGATTTTTGTGTTTCTTCTACCTCTTTATTAGTGTTTGCCTGTAGTTCTTTGAGGACTTCTTCCTGTTTAGCCTTGGTCTCCTGTAATTCCTTGAGGGATTTTTGTTCTGCCTCTTTAAGGGCTTCTACTTGTTTAGCATTGTTCTCCTGCATTTCTTTGAGTGCATTATTAGTGTCCTTCTTCAAATCTTCTACCACCATCATGAGATTTTAAATCCACATCTTGCTTTTCATGTGTGTTGGGGTATCTAGAGCTCTCTTGGTGGTCGTACTAGGTTCTGATGGCGCCCCGTGTTCTTGGTTTCTGTTAGTAAGATTCTTACATTTTCCTTTCAGCATCTGGAAATCTCTGGTGTTTTCAAGCTGTCTCTGGCTGGAGTTTGATTCTTCTGTGATTCTGCTAGTCCCTATCAGCACTCTTGGGAATCCAACTCTCCCCTGTGACCCCTTGGTCAGAGCACTCTTTGCAGGCAAGCTCTCCTCTTGCAAGGCAGGTGTGCAGAAGTCTGGAGCTCTGATCCTCCTTCTGAGTCCTGGGGTCAGAGCCCTCCCTGTAGGCTGACTCTCCCTGCGTGATCCAGAGGACCTGTGATCTCAAGGAACTGTGGTGTGGAGAGTCCTCCCGAGTGCTCAACTGTCTCCCCTGGGGTTCAGAAAAGAGATGGGAGGGGTGGCCGCGACTGGACCAGAACCCCACCTCTGGGCGAGCAGTGTTCCTTTGTCCCTATTCCTGCTGGCACAAGCCCTTGCTGGATTCCCTGGAATTGATTGTGTTCCACTCACCTGTGATCCCGAGGACCGTGATCCCTAGGATCTGTGATGTGGAGAGTCCTCTGGAGCGCTCAGCTGCCTCTGCTGGGGTTCAGAAGAGAGATCTGAATCCAGTCTTAATGGATGTACTCTGCTGATACAACTTTGAAAAAGAAGTCTAGAAATCTGAAGATTTTGGGTTGATACATAGAGAAGATCTAAGTTTCTTTTCTCTTCCTGCCTCTAGCATTACTTGAGCACTTCATCTGTCATGATATTAGTGGAGGTCTAGTTAAAAATAAGAATCCTATATACAACAATACATTTTTATTCTTCTGTTAGGGATGTCACTGATTCAATTGATTCAATAATCTGATTCATTGTGGCAAATGGTGCCAGTGCACCAAACACTAAAAAGACCTTTAAATAATTGTTAGATAATAATTAGATGTTGAATTTACCATTTTACTTCACAGGCATTATTTAATACAAAGACATTATTTAAAGACAAGAAACACTCAGGTGTTTTTATGTAATTAACTATAGTTATATTCATCTTTTTGATAAATATGAAAAAATGTAAAGTTCTTGAATGTCACCATCTCATAGTCTAAGCTACAAGTTTTTAATAAAAATATAATGATGAATACATTTTCTGTAGTTTCTTTTATAGAGAACAACTTTCAGTCATCTTGCCACCCCATTTCCTTAGGAATCAATATCTCAAATAACAAAATCCATGTTAAAGCTGATTCTTGAAATATTAGATTGTGTCAAATGTCTCCCAATCAAGTGTGCCTATGGTGTCTTGTTTTTGTTTTAAAAAAAGATTATTGCTTGCTTCTTTGTGTTCTGAGTTATGTAATCAGGATTCCATCTATCCATTGAATCAAGTTATGAATTCAACAATGGCCTTTTTAATGTCTAATTTTCCTTACCAGTATCTTAAGTTGTGAAGATCACTTGCTACTAAAATGCTATAAATTACATGTTTTAAGTTTGTTAAATAATGTGGAAACATTTTCAAAGATTATATTTTGTGATATTATATTAGTAAAGTTTGAGTATTCAGTTCATCAGTTTTGTTTTTTAAGTGTTCATCATTAAAATTATATGTTGGAGTGTTTCCATATTTATGATGTATAAACCTGAGGAGACAGATGGAGAAATATGGCAGATAAACAGAATATTATGAATAATTCAAGAAAGGTTGCTAATAGTACATTTGTCCACTACCTAAGTCCAATCTGCTTCCATCTACATTATGACATGAAAACTGAAGAAAATGTCAATTAGAAAAATATTGTTATTTTTCATTTTCTTTGAGAAACATTTCTGATCTTAGTAAAATCAACATATCCCTTACTTTATAATTTTTATAACAAGGACATATATACTTTATAACTCAGCATTACTACATGTTATATTAATATTGCATATGCTAGTCAGCACTTGGTATAACTCATTTTCAACATTTCTTAGCATTCTACTAATATTGGCAGTTTAATATCTCATGTGTAAAATATATACTAAATATAACTACTTGATGAAATGAATACTAAATATATTAAACAAAGTTAGCAAAATAATAAACAATCTGAGTTTTATGAAAATAAAATATTTTGAATATACAGGTCAATGTTTACTGTCTTGAGAGGTATAATTGACAAAAATATGTTTCTGTTTTGCTTTTGAAAACGCTTTGTGAGGGGATGGAGTGCCGTTACAGCACTTGTAAGAACTGACTGCTATTCGGGGACTGACGTGCAGTACTTAGCACCTTCAGCTGGGAGTTCAAACTCATTACTTCAGCTCCAGAGGAATTGAAGCCATCTTTTGGCAAACACAGGAAACTGCACAACACATATCTACACAGATACCAACACATACCCATGAAAAAAACACATATAGTAACATAATGAGCATTTGAATATCTCAGGGTAAAATGTTGTTTCAGGCAGTGTACTTACAATGATCAGTTCTTGGCTTCTCACTGAATTACAGTGGTGAGAAATGTGTAAGCCCATTCATGGAAATGCAAGGATGCAAAACAGAAAGTTTATTAATGAATTATGAATGAATTTTAAAAACGGAGAAAATGGAGACAGTGAGATTCTCAGTATATAAAGGTGCTTGTTTGCTGAATGACATGAGTTCAACCTCCTAAACCTTCACAGTAAAAAGTTTGTGCTGACTTCCACCTATATGTGTTATGCTAGGGAATAGAGAAATAGACACTCACACACATATACACAATTACATGAATATAAAACCTGAAGTAAATATAAATATTATATATAGAAAGCTGAAAACATGCAATAGAGAGGGGGGATGGAAAACCATACAGCAAATAATTTCATTTTTCAGAATGAAAACAAAAGAAAAAAAAACTGGAAACTCCTCCCCCCCCAAAAAAAAAGTCGGGCGTGGTGTCACATGCCTCACGCCTTTAATCGCAGTATTCAGGAGGCAGAGGCAGGAGGATTTCTGAGTTCAAGGTCAGCCTGTTCTACAAAGTGAGTTCCAGGACAGCCAGGGCTATACAGAGAAACCCTGTCTAAAAAAAAAAAAAAAAAAAAAAAAATACTAGGGTCAGTGGGTAAAAACATCAGCTCTTTCTGCTGTGACTCAGAGGAGGACCATTTTACTATTCTGGAAAGGCAAGGAAACATGAACTAGACTGGCTTTGTATTAGGCTTCTACTGCCAGAGAAAGTAGTGTTTGGCTCAACTACTGAAAACTGCAAATCTAGAGGGTGATTTAATCACAGAATGAGGTAGTTCCCATCTTCCTTAAATTGGCAGAATGTGAGAACCTGACTGTTAAGTTTACTTTCACAAGTCTGACACAATCCCTTACTTGGTATAGGGATGGGGGTGATTTGAAACCACATTTTCCAGCTCTGGATGCAAACATCTGATATCAAGTAGGCCACAGAACTACTTTCCTCTGCAAACTCTAGGAGAACACTCCCTGCCTTCTCCTATTTTTACATCTAGAGAAATGTTATGTGATTGACAGAGAATCATATGGAAGAGGCAAGAAGGAAAATGAGAACATTAATGCAAAAACAGCTTGATAGTGCACACAAAGAAAAGAGATGTCTGTCAGAAAAAAATTGTTTAAAATTTCATGTCTCGAATATATTATTTTTTCAATTAATAATTCAGATTACCCATAGATTTATCAAAAATTTGTTGGTGGAAACAGAGGTCTGTACCTACCAAAACTTGTACTCTCTTCTTTTATACAAGAAAGTCACTCTAATCATATATTGATGCTTTCTGTGTTTCTTTTTTAAACAAAATACAAAAACTCTTTACAAAATCAGATCAAAGTGTGCCTACATACATTGCTTCCACTACCACAGGTATAACATAAAATCATGGATGGTTTTCTGTTGATTTTAAGATCATAATAGAAAATAGGCCTGTCATATCATTTATCATTTGCTTTCATAGCAATATCTTGTTTCACTTTCTGTTAGAAAATATCAAACACATAAAAGAGCAAATGCAGAGCTATGCATTCATGAGGGCTTCATGTGATTGGTTTTGATGGGAAATAAAATGAGCTACAAAATATTCTTTCCAGTTTTGTCTTTTAGAAAGCCTAAGCTCAAATGTAAATTCCAGGTTCTGACATGTACTCATCTTGGTTACTTCAAATTAGATTTCTACCCTGTTTCATATCTCAAATACATACCAGCTTTACTTGAATAAATATATGAAAGTCTGAGGTTTAGAACATTGATCTTTATCCAATTTTGGCTCTTAATACATGCATACTCTAATAATCTATGCCATCATATTTTTTCAGTTGATAACATGATAAATAATGTCTACATTGTATGTGAGAAATTAAGAAAGCAACCCAGTTACAGTGTATGGCAGGATCAAATAGTCTCATTTCACTTTATTACATGTATAAGTGCTCATAATATAATTTGGAATTACAATGCCCTAGTGAAACTTAGATCAAGAAATTCACACACGTTTTTGAGCACACTTATAAAAAGTACAAGTACCTACTGGGACACTGTCTACTCTAAAATGACTTCTAAAATATAGGTAGCTATCATATCCCAACAGTGAATTTCATTAGCCCTAGGTTAATAAACATACTTTTATGTACGTTCATAGGAATTGTATGTCTTTTTCATGTATTAGTTGACTTTTCACCTTCATGCATTTGTCTTTGAGGGTATGGCTCAAATTATACATGTTTTATATCATAATGAGGAATCACAAAGCACAGCAGATTAAGACTTCATATTCTATGATCTTGTATTTCTGTAACAACAGTTATCAGAGGCGTGACATCACATCAATACATCTTATAATGTTGTTGAATATAGTATTTTATAATCTAATAATAAGCAATTTATGAGCTTAATTTAACTAATGAAGTTTTGACAGCTAAATACTGCTATTCTAGTTGAACAATTTGCTCAAGGTTTTTACTGGCAAAAATGACAGGATTTAACCAGATATTCAGTCACTTTGCTGTATTAAAGGCTTACCTATTATCTTTATCCTGTTTATAATTGTCTGCAGTTAGTATTTTTTAGGAGTTGGCAAAGACTATATATGGAGTATCATTTAATTTTGAATGCCTATTTGATGTATTTAGTCTCAGCAAATACTTATTAAATGAACAAATGACTTAGAGCTGCTAAAGTTGCATCTTCATGCTTATAATATATACTGTAGTAATTTAATGCATTTATTACTGTGTAGCTTATTTTAATTACTGAATTGTACTTATTTTCCCTTAAAACATTTCAAAGTGCATAATGATGAATTAGGAAAATATATTTTTATGATGGTTGCTTGATAAATTATTAAACAAAGATTTTCAGCACACCTGTACAAATTCATTTGAAACTGGAAGATATAGAGCTATTTTCCTTGTAGAAAGTGCCATGGTGATAAAACAGAATGTATCTCCATTATATTTTATTTCCAGATGGTACTGAGTTACAAAAGTTGACTCCAATTAAATTATTGTGGAAATGTGTGCTCTTTAAAAATAGATCTGCAAAAATATACTTCTAAAACTGAAGGAACTGAGCTTGCACTATTAACACAATATTAATTATACAACTAGGAGTTTAGTTCTAATTAAATATTCAAGATTTTATTTTCTTTGGGCCATTAAGGAAAAAAAACCTTGAGCACACCTTGAACCACCTTGAACACAAGATCGGTAGACAGTCACACGGTTCCCAGAGGACTCTCCACGCCTCAGGTGCCCTAGTACTCTCAGGATCTTAGGATCACTGGTGAGTGTAATGCAACATCTGTTCCACAACAACTGGGATGGCCTCTGCCAGCAGGAACAGGAACACAGGAAACCCTCCTGACCAGTGGCTGTGATTTGTTCTGGTCAACGGCAGCCCTGGGCCACCTTGGGCGAGAATGCAGTGGACGATCCTGTCTCAGCAGGAGCAGGGACACAGGAAACTTGCCCAACCAGAGGCTCCAGTTCCTTCTGGCCATTGCTGATCTACCTTGGTTTTGAACACAGTGGACAGCCCATCGGTCCCCAGAGGAGGTACCAATTCCAGGTGCTGTAACACTCCCAGGATCTGCAGATTTCAGAATCCCAGCATCCCAGGAGCTTGGTCACACCAAGATCACAGGGTCTCAGAGGAAGCTTGACTTCCAAGAACTCTGACACACCCAGAATCTCAATATCACAGGATCATGGAATCACAGGATATCAGGAAGGATGGGCTCCAATCAGTTATACTGAGGGTATGGAGCACGTGAGATAATTAGATGGCAAGAGGCAAGCATAAGAAATGAAGCAACAGAAACCAAGGTTAGTTGGCATCATCAGAAGTAAACTCTCCCACCATAGCAAGTCCTGGATACACCATCACACCAGAAGAGCAAGATATGGATATAAAGTCACTTCTCATGATGATGATGATAGAGGACTTTACAAAGGAAATAAATAGCTCCCTAAAAGAATAACAGGAGAACACATTGAATCAGGTGAAAGAATTGAACAATACCATTCAGGATCTAAAAATAGAAGTAGAAACAATAAAGAAATCACAAAGAGAGACCACTCTGGAAATAGAAAACCTAGGAAAGAAGTCAGGAGCCATTGATGCAAGAATAACCAACAGAATACAAGAGACAGAAGAGAGAATCTCAGATGAAGAGGATACCATAGAAAATATTGACACAACAATCAGAGAAAATGTGAAATGCAAAAAGATCCTAACCCAAAACATCCAGGAAATCCAGGACACAATGAGAAGACCAAACCTAAGCATAATAGGTATAGACGAGAAAGAAGATTTCCAACTTAAAAGGCCAGTAAATATCTTCAACAAATTATAGAAGAACACTTCCATGAACATACAAGAAGCCTACATAACTCCAAATAGGCTGGACCAGAAAAGAAATTCCTCCAATCACATAATAATCAAAACACCAAATGCACAAAACTAAGGATATTAAAAGCAGAAGGGAAAAAGGTCAGGTAACATATAAAGGAAGACTTATCAGAATTATATGAGACTTCACTCCAGAGACTGAAAGCAAGAAGATCCTGGGCAGATATCATACAGACCCTAATGCCAGCCCAGGCTACTATACCCAACAAAACTCTCAATTACCATAGATGGCGAAACAAGGTATTCCATGACAAAACCAAATTTATACAATATCTTTCTACAAATACAGCCCTTCAAAGGATAAGGGAAAACTTCAACAAAGAAGGAAACTAAGCTCTAGAAAAAAGCAAGAAAGTAATCTTTCAACAAACCTAAAGAAGATAACCACATAAACAGAATTCCAACTCCAGCAACAAAAATAACAGGAAGCAACGACTTTTCCTTAATATCTCTTAATATCAATGGACTCAATTCCCCAATAAAAAGGCATAAACTAACAGATTAAGGAGGACCCATCATTTTGTTGCATACAGGAAACCCACCTCAGGGACAAAGACAGACACACCTTAGAGTAAAAGGCTGGAAAACAATTTTCCAAGCAAATGGTCCCAAGAAACAAGCTGGAGTAGCCATTCTAATATCAAATAAAATTGACTTACAACCTAAAGTTCTCAAAAAAAAAAGAAAGAAAGAAAGAAAGAAAGAAAGAAAGAAAGAAAGAAAGAGAAGAGAAAAGAAAAAGAAAAAGAAAAAGAAAAAGAAAGAAACAAACAAACAAAACCAAGGAGCAACACTTCTTACTCATTAATGGTAAAATTTATCAAGATGAACTCTCAATCCTGAAAAATCTATGCTCCAAATGCAAGGGCATCCACATTCATTAAAGAAACTTTGCTAAAACTCAAAGCACATATTATACCTCATAATGTACACACTCTCATCTATGGAAAGATCCTGGAAAAACAAACTAAACAGAGACACAGTGAAATTAACAGAAGTTTTGAAATAAATGGATTTAGCAGATATCTATAGAATATTTCATCCTAAAACAAAAGGATGGGAAGAAGACAGCATCTTCAACAAATGGTGCTGGGTCAACTGGCAGTTAGCATGTAGAAGAATGTGACTTGATCGATTCATATCTCCTTGTACAAAGCTCAAGTCTAAGTGGATCAAAGAAATCCAAATAAAACCAGAGACACTGAAATGTATAGAGGAGAAAGTGGGGAAGAGCCTCAAAAATATGGACACGGGAAAGATTCCAGAACAGAACACCGATGGCTTGTTATGTATGTAAGATCGAGAATTGACAAATCTGACCTCATAAAATGGCAAGGCTTCTGTAAGGCAAAGGACATTGTCAATAAGATCCAAAGGCAACCAACAGATTGGGAAAAGATCTTTACCAATCCTAAATCTGATGTGGGGCTAATATTCAATATATATAAAGAACTCAAGAAGTTAGACTCCAAAAAAACAAATAACCCTATTAAAAATGGGGTACAGAGCTGTATTAGTCAGGNTTCTCTAGAGTCACAGAACTTACGGATA
>NC_034606.1:13875201-13882331 GCF_900095145.1 Mus pahari | reverse complement strand
AGAAAATGTGGTACATTTACAAAATGGAGGACTACTCAGCTATTAAAAACAATGAGTTTATGAAATTCTTAGACAAATGGATGGATCTGGAGGATATCATCTTGAGTGAGGTAACCCAATCACAAAAGAACTCACTTGATATGCACTCATTGATGTGGATATTAGCCCAGAAGCTCAGAATCCTTCTTAGAAGGGGGAAAAAATACCCATGGAAGGAGTTACAGAGAAAAAGTTCTGAGCATAGTCTGAAGGAATGACCATACAGAGACTGCCCCACTTGGGGATCCATTCCATAAACAACCACCAAATACAGACACTATGGCAGATGCCAACAAGAGCCTGCTGACGGAAGTCTGATATAACTGTCTCCTGAGGGCCTTTACCAGTGCCTGGCAAATACAGAAGTGAATGCTCATAATCATCCATTCAACGGAGCACAAAGTCCCCAGTGAAGGAGCCAGAGAAATACCCAGGGATCTGAAGGGGACTGAGGCCCCATAGGAGGAACATCAATATCAACTAACCAGTACCCCTGGAGCTCCTTGGAACTATACCACCAAAGAAAACACATGGTGAAACTTGTGGCTCTAACTATATATGTAGCAGAAGATGGCCTAGTTAGTCATCAATGGGAGGAGAGGCCCTTGGTCTATGTCTCAGTATAGGGGAATGCCAGGACCAGGAATGGGAGTGGGTGGGTTGGGGAGCAGGGGAAGGGGGAAAGGAATAGGTTTTTTGGAGAGGAAGCTAGGAAAGGAGATAACATTTGAAATGTAAATAAAGAAAATGCCTAATAAAAAAATGGACCACAAAAAAAAAAGAGAGAGAAAGAGAGAGAGAGAGAGATCTTGTCTAAGACAGCATTCATTTTGAGGGAAAAATCAGCCTGTTGAACAAAAGAAAATTATTTTGAGAATGCAGACAGTTGTGTAGTTAAAGCAATATCAATCACTAGAAATATATTTTAAAAATTTGTGTATCTGACTGTTCTCGCTCTTTCCATCATTTGTGTTCCATGTGTGTTTGTGTGTGTGAATGCTTGTGTGCTTCTGTTTGTGTAAGAGAAAGTTTTTTTTTTTTTTTTTTTAACTTTTAACCACTCTGGAAGTCCATCTAGTGATTCCTCAGAAAACTGGAAATATTTCTTCCTGAAGACCCAGCTATACCACTTCTTGGCATATACCCAAAAGATGCTCCACTGTATCACGATGTTCATAGAAGTCTTATTAGTAATAGCTAAAAACTGGAAGCAACTCAGATGCTCCTAACCAAATAGGGAGGGGGCTACCCAATGCCTATATCATCAGATCCGCTTTCCTGCTCTCATGCCCTCTGGCTGGCTCACCCACACCCATGCTTCCAGAGCCAACTTCATTGTCCTGCCCAGTTAAGGTTCAGTGCCCACCAGAGATGGAGATTTTTTTTTTTAAAGAAAATGATACATTGAATTTGTGAGTGCATAAGAAAGATGTAGAAGTAGTTGGAAAAAGGAGTGCAGACTAATGTAAATCCAGCACACTTATATGAACTAAAAGAAAAATGTGGAATGTGGAATGTACATTCCTGGATGGAGCTTTTTAAATACTACCTTGGTTTTCTTCTTGAGAAACTCATTCCTTTATGGAATTTGGTTAAGTAAAAAAGTAAAGAAAAGTTTAAACTATATTTTTTCTGTTTTATTTTTAATTGCCAATAGAATCTTCTTTCTTATGATGCATCTCACTATAGTTCTGTTCTTTACAATCCTCCCAGTTTCCCACCCTCCATTTCCCCTTTTCCCTAGACCCATGCCTCCTTCATTACATTTTCAGAAAAGAGGGGACTTCCAAGAGACAAGAACCAAACACAACAAAATAGGATACATTGATACAAGGTAAAGGCTTGACTCTGGACAGGGCAACCCAATAGAAAGAAAACATTCATAAGAGCAGACAAAATAAACAGAGACAAACATGCTCTCACTCTTAGGAGTCTCTCAAAAATACCAAACTAAGAGCCCTGTGTACATGTACACAGAGGCCCCTGTGCAGACCCATGCAGGCCACATGCTTGCCAGTTTAGTCTCTTTGAGACCATTTGAGCCCCGTTTAGTTGATTTACTAGGCCAAGTTTGCCTGGTGTCCTTCATCCCCTCTGACTACTAACTACAATCTTCCCCTCTCTCTTCATGGAGATACCCAGTCTCCAATGGGAAACTAGATGGAGACTCTCTTTACAAATAATTCCTAGCTATAGGTTTCTGCACCTGCTTTCATCTGCTGCTGGAGGAAGGCTCACTAAAGATGACTGGATAAGACACCAATCTGTGAGTACAGCAGAATATGAATACCACTGGAAATAATTTCATCTTTTTTTCCAGTTGGGTTTCCTTGTTCTCTAGGTCTCTGACTATTCAGTCTTGGTTTCTGGCCATCCAGGCAGTGCAGGGCCTCCCTCTTTTTCTCCTGGGGCTCACGTTAAACTGAAGATTGGTTGGCTACTCCCATAGGTTCTTTGCCATCATCTCATTGGTCGCAAGTAAGAGTGTCCTTCAAGTGGCAGCTCTTGATTGGCTGTCATTTGTCACCGATCTCTAATTTCTCCGGAAGCCTTCAGTTTCACCCTCATGTGGAAATTGCCTCAGCCGCTATCCCACTCAATGTTTACCAATGTTTATGAGGAAGCAGTCACCACCCTGGTGATTGGGCCTTTTTGTTCCTCCAACTTTTGGCATTTGTTGGGATCTAACAATGATGCCGAGCACAGGCTGTAGCAACATTGTTTCCAATGCTTGGAATTTGAAACAAGAGAACAGATCTTGTTGGTTCAGGTCTCCTGAAGGTATTTGCCTACTAAAATAAGCAACTACACTAGCCCTTGAAAAAGACAATTAGACAAAACCACAACATGACTCCAGCCAGTTCTGAGGCTGGAGAGGGTTTATTTTTATCATTCTAGGTACATACAAAAAATATGGTCGCTCCTAAGGCATAACCAAAGTTGTCAAGGAACAAACAAAGCACAAAGGCTCCATTATTACTGTATTCAGGGTATTAACAAGACCCATCATACATACAAAGAACACATTCCTCAGCTGTATTCATATTTAGCCTACTTCCTTGTTCTAGCCCAATGTCAAATTCTTGCCAAATTCCAGAAGGGTGTACCAAAAGCTCTCCCCAAAGCCTCATATCTTAAGTATTTTACTACCTTTCAGTGGCACCAGCCTAGGAACCACATCTACAAAGACTGGTCTACTGAAAGAAAAATTACAGTGTTAAGTACGGTAGGACCTATTGCTTTTCTTCCTGTGTAAAAGAAAACAACACATGTGAATCCCAGTTACTGTAGTTCTGAAGTTTGGGGGAAAATGTCTATTTCTCCACTTCTCCATGTCTAATATTTTGGGTAAAATTATAATACAGGAATAATTCTTATCAATAGTTTTTCATTCTGCTTGTCTCAGAACAAAACCAAAGAAACTACATTTCTCATATTAGTTGACATTAATATTGTTACCAGTGATAAGTTAAATCATCAAATTTACAGTCATTGTCTTAAATGAAAGGTGTTATAGAAACAGTAAAAAAGGAACTCTAAACTTCAGACATCTAAATTCTACCAATTTCTCCTAGGCTCGCCTCTTTTGGTTCTCTTCTTTCATTAATCATGCCTGCTATACTGCAGATAGAAGTGTACATCTAATAGTTTAATGATTCAGAAATTGTAGCCACAATTGATAGCTATCATAGGAAATATTTTCTTCCTTATAATTATTAAATGTTTTTAACCATTTATTTTACTAGTGTATGCATTTCTGTGTTGGGGAGAAGGCAAGTGCAGCCATGCATGGATGAAGCTTAGAGGACAAGACTGATTTGACTGTTTTTCTACTTTTATGTATGATTTAGGTACTGAAGGCAGATTGCCAGGCTTGAGTGACAAACACCCTTTTTGGGATTGGTTATTTGTTTGTTTGTTTATTTATTTATTTATTAGGTATTTTCTTTATTTACATTTCAAATGTTATCCTCTTTCCTGGTTTCCCTTCTGAAAACTCCCTATCCCCTCTCCTCCCCCTGCTCACCAACCCACCCACTCCTGCTTCCTGGCTCTGGCAGTCCCCTATACTGGGGCATAGAGCCTTCACAGGACCAAGGGCCTCTCCTTCCATTGATGACTGTCTAGGCAATCCTCTGATACATATGCAACTGGAGCCATGAGTCCCTCCATGAGTACTCTATTGTTGCTTATTTAGTCCCTGGGAGTTCTGGAGGTACTGATTAGTTCATATTGTGCTTGAAAAGCACCTTTACACACTGAGCCTTCATCTAACTAGTCACACTTTCCTATCATAAATAGCAAACATTTTCTTTTAAAATAATCCCATTTATTTATTAATTTTGTTTATGTGGGGTGGGGATGTGTGGCTATCATGGCACACATGTGGATCTCATAGGCTCCACATGTCTCTTTCCAGTTTACGATCCCAAGGATCAAATTTTGATCATCAGGTTTTATGGCAAACATTGTATTCTGCTGAGCTACCTTACAGGAGCTGCAAACCCTTAAATAATAAAGTTTAAAATAAATTTTCTTAGTTTTCTTAGAGGAAAAGTTCATTAGAATGATTTCATAATTGGATAATTTTATTTGTATTGTATTACTAGTACATTAGAGTTCATGTAGGGAAGAATTATTTAAAATTTTCATAAATTATAATATATACAAATGAAAGACCTCCGTACGGAGACTTCCCCACTCCAACCTCAAGATGACTTGCACCCAGGAATCACGAAAAAAAAACTGTCTTGATGCAAACACAAGAGGCAGTTTATTACTGGAGCTTAGGGCCAACTCATGTCTTACACTGGAGACAGAGGGATTGAACCCCCAGGCTCAGGGCCAGGGGCTTATATACAAAAGAGAAAGGAATAGGGACATAGTTGGTGCGGTTCCACACAATTGGTTATTGCTGATGGTTAAACATCAGTAAATAGTAAGAGCAGGTCGGGGTTCTTATCTATGTTGGCAAAGCATCTGGCTAACATTTGAGCCAAGTCAGGAGGGCGAGAGACAGGGAGGCACCAGCCCAGGAGGCCCTTAATTCAGCTGAGATACTTCGGACATCCTGGGGCTTAACAGCCTTTGTTCTGGCCTGTTCTGCTTTTTCTTAGGCCTGGGATCTTTCTAATTAACTAACACGAGCTGCCTATATCATGGATCTAAAATTTAATTCTTTCACAAACATGTATTTAGTGACTGGCTACTATTATAAAGAAAAAAATTAACACCTAGCCTTTCAGTACTTTCTACTAAGCACTTACGTTTTCCTCTGATAAATTATGTTATTCAAATTTCCATCAATATTTGCTAACTCTCTTATTGAAAATTTTATAAATATATGAACTATCCCATGGCACTGTTTTAAGGAAATCTATTTCCCTCAGAATTTTTCATGTTTTTCTGCCTCCTGAAATTTAATTTACTTCCATCACTTTATTTTATTCCTTCATCTGTTTAGTTTTATGGATTTTGAAAATGTATCTAGGTTTTAGTCATTATGACAGATGCTGCCATATATTTTGAACATACAAGTTGATACATGTATTTATATATGTTATAGTTAGGGATGGTTTGTAAATTGATATCTAGGAATAGAAATGTTGAGTCACAGAACTGTTCAGGTGATTGTCCAGAAGTGTACATTGGTTCCTATTTTTCCACATCATAACTAAATATTGTACAATTCCTCTCATAGCATGATATGTGTACTTGTTCTATACCCTCCTCTGTGCATTAAACAAAACATACACTTTCCTTAATCACTTCCTCCCTAAAATTCTCACATCATACCTTTTCCATTTAAATGAGACTATGTTAAGTTCTTGAAACGAGATCTTACTTCCTATAATTTTTCTTCAATCATGATTTTGAAATACCAATTCTAAGTAAAATACAATCTTAAATAAAACTTGCATTTGTCATTTTTTTGTCACTATATTTTGCTTTTCAGAGACTGGGTATTGGTAGTAAAAGCTAGCCTAAATGTCCTTATATGGACACAGCTGATCTTGAATATATTGTCTTCCCTCTATATTCCAAGTGCTTTGATTACAGGCATGTTAATGATGCTATTTTTATATGGTGATGAGAATACAATGCTGAATCATGCTTTCTAAGCAAGCTTTTCATCAACAGCTATAACCTGAGATATTTCTATGCTATCTGAAAACTTAACATTCTTCTGCTTTAATCTCTACTGACCTTTGCTAGATACCTACACAGGGTCAGATAAAATTAAAAGCTGGAAATCATACAATAATTTGAACAGAGGATGTACTGCATTGACTTAAATGTTAAAAAGAGTAATGAGACATTTATTATCATGCTCCAAAAAGTATAGAAATTGAAAATGTATAAATGAATACTTATATTTAACAAAATCACTTGTACTCCTGTTGTTGAGATATTCTGGAGAAATAATTATCCCGATTCACAAAAATGAATTCTAACCTCTCTGTTGTCGAGGGTATAACTAATTCACAGAATGCAGCCAAATTACTGTGTGTTGGCTGGTCTTCGAAAAAAATCCATTCTCTCTGGAACCAGAAAATGATGTTCACAAAAGGGAGTCCCCTCAGGAACACTCTACAAATTTGTCTAAGGGCATTGTTGGCAGAGAATTCTGGCCTTAGGGGTTATTACCCACCCTGATCTGTGAGGGACATTCACCAGGGAGCTCTGTGTACTTCAAGAGAGGAGAGGGTCCAGTCGTGCAGTGGTAGAAAGGAGACGCATTAAAAGGTAAAACAACACATTCCTATATTCTCTTTCCAGAATATTCCTATATCCTCTTTCCAGAACCCTTTACTGATCAAAATAGTGCTGTGGGTCCTAGTAAAACAACCAAGTATCTGTATTTGATGTTCATTTTCATAAGACAGGCACAGGAGAATGAACTTTGAGCTGAGAGGCTAGAGCTTTGTTCTGGTGCCTCTTTGTCTACCTGTGTGTAGGCTTTAAAACATCCACTATTGTTTCCCATCTCCATATACTCTTCTTCTTCTTCTTCTTCTTCTTCTTCTTCTTCTTCTTCTTCTTCTTCTTCTTCTTCTTCTTCTTCTTCTTCTTCTTCTTCTTCTTCTTCT
>NC_034606.1:13870655-13874966 GCF_900095145.1 Mus pahari | reverse complement strand
TCCTCTTCTTCTTCTTCTTCTTCTTCTTCTTCTTCTTCTTCTTCTTCTTCTTCTTCTTCTTCTTCTTCTTCTTCTTCTTCTTCTTCTTCTTTTTCTGACCAAGCCCACTCAATCAGTCAACAGGTTCTCCAGCACAGGAGTGAGGATTAAAAGAAAAAAGACAGACAACATTGTAGTGTGATCCCAGTCAATTCTAAGACTGAAGACAAATTTAATTTACCCAAACTGCTTTTTATACAATTTTAATTAGATGCAAGTATTAAGGGGGAGCAATACAATAAGGAACTAATAAGGAGTAAGCAAAGCACATGATTACTCCTATGACAATTATTTAAAAGGGCTTGTCATGATGATGAAAATACTTGAGTCCACTTCCTTGTTCAAGGCCAAAATCTTGCCCGAAGCCTACTTCTTTTGTTCTACTCTAAGATTAAAATTTCTGCCTTACCCTACTTCCCTATTATAGCCTAAAGTTATATTCTTGCCGGAACTACTTCCCTATAATGTCCTAATGTCAGATTCCTGCCTGAGCTTACCTCCTTGTCATGGCAAATGTCAGATTCCTGTCTGAAGCCCATTTCCTTGTCATTGGCCAATGTCAGACTCCTGCCAAGCAGCATCCCAAAAAGCTCTCCACTTTTTTTTTTTTTTTTTTTTTTTTTTCGAGACAGAGTTTCTCTATGTATCCCTGGCTATCCTGTCCTGGAACTCACTCCGTAGACCATGCTAACCTCAAACTCAGAAATCTGTCTGCCTTTGCCTCCCAAGTGTTGGGATTAAAGGCGTGTGCCACCACTGCCCAGCTCCATGTACTATTCTTACAAGAAAAACTCACGTTTACTGTACATATATTTACTTTCAAAGAATTAGTCCCAAATAATGTAACTTTCAAATCTAAAGATCAAAATGATTTACTAAGTGGCTTGGTACATTCTCTTTGGTATCCAACATATATGGCAAGTTGAATTTACTTGTTAATTTGTATTTTTCTTCTCCATTCTCCCTCAGCTAATCTAGACAAAATAGCTTCCTGTTTCTTTTCACCTCATTCTATATTCTTACTTAATCAATCAAATAGTAGTGAACCTACCTCTCATTTATTGGATATATTTTCCTCCTCTTCTTTTTCTTCTTTTCAGCTTTGACTTAGTTTTTGGAGTCAATGGCAGTATATGGTAAATTTCTTCCAGCTGGTTTCCATATGATGCTTCTCTTATCTCTTATCTATATTTTTGTGAATAAGATATGTCTACATTGTGTCTTACTATAAACAACTAATGCAATTCAAGTCAGAAAATTTAACAAGTACCAAGCTATGGAATAAATTCAAATTTTTGACATAACATCTACAGTGGATCACTTCCCTAATTTTAACTGACATCTATTTCTTCATACTGTGCCAGGAAAGTGAAAATTCAACAACAGCATTATTCAGTTGTTCAACATACTTTGAATAATCCTGCATTTTTATGTTTATTCAGTATTTAATAAATGTCTTTCATACTTACATTTGTCAGATTCTATTGCACATTCTGCAGAAATAATAGTAGAAATAATAAAGATAGAATAATGTCCATTTATAAAAATATATATGTAAAATCTGATAGGGAGAATAGGAAATTGAAGTAAATAATTTTAGGATATATTGTTTGAGTATGACAAATATGATAGCTAGAGAACTTCTGTTAAAGATATTGACATATGAGTACTGTTCCAAAGTTAAATAATGATGTAGATAATGAGTTTAGATATTTGAGGAATCAGTTTCCTAGCATGAAGAATGCCAATTTCCTTAGGCAACAGCATATGTAGAATATTAGAAGAACATCAGAAATCCAAAGGGAATATAGTAGAAAGACAAAGTAATAATAAAAATAAACAGTGAGATTTGATCATGATGGTAATTAATCTGCAATCAATCAAGCAAATCATTGAAATACTTTTGGTTTTTATACAAGGGGATATGCTCTCATCACTTCTTACCGCCACCATCAAAAAATAACTTAAACTGAGTAGATTAAAGAAATGGAAGCTTATTCTTACAATGTTATGAAATTCAGATATTTAAAATCACATGTAAGGAAAACTGTGGTCACATTTTTGATGCTATGAAGGAGGTCTTTCATTGGTGATGCTTAGCTTGTACCTGTGACTTTTGTTTCTTAACATTCCTGTTTTGCATCATCAGCATCGGGCATTCTGCCCATTTCTTCCTATGCCATACTCTCTTTCTTTCCCTTTCTTAGTAACAGGAAATGAATAGACAAGATGAGATGAGGGCCAGCTAGAGAAGAGTCCTCTCTGTTGAGTAGACTCCAGATCAGCTAATTATATCAACGGGGTAAGTATCTGAGATACCGTTAGGATTTCATTGCATAATTGGGAAGAAATAATGTAATTTAAAGGCTCTTATTTTAAATGGTATGCCATTTACGTTACATAATGACAGACTATCTCAGAGTAAAAGGCAGGAAAATATTTCCAAGCAAATAGTCAGAAGAAACAAGCTGGAATATTCATTCTTTTTTTTTTTCCAATTTTTTATTAGATATTTACATCAGTTACTTTTCAAATGCTATCCTGAAAGTCCCCGATACTCTCCCCTCACCTTCTCCTCTACCCACCCACTCCCTGGTGTTCCCCTGTACTGGGACATATAAAGTTTGCAAGACCAAGGGGCCTCTCTTGCCAATGATGACTGACTAGGCCATCTTCTGCTACATATGCAGCTAGAGACATGAGCTCTGGGGGTACTGGTTAGTTCATATTGGTATTCCATCTATAGGGTTGCATACCGCTTCAGCTCACTGGGTACTTTCCCTAGCTCCTTTCTCTAGTTCCTCTATTGGGGGCCCTGTGTTCCATCCAATAGCTGACGATGAGCATCCACTTCTGTGTTTGCCAGGCACTGGTGTAGCCTCACAAAAGACAGCTATATCAGGGTCCTTTCAGCAAAATCTTGCTGGCATATGCAATAGTGTCTCCATTTGATGGCTGATTATGAGATGGACCCCTGGGTGGGGCAGGTTTGGATGGTCCATCTATCATCTCAATTCCAAACTTTGTCTCTGTAANCCCTTGCATGGGAGTTTTGTTCCCAATTCTAAAAAAGGGGTGAACTGTCCATACTTAGGTCTTCGTTCTTCTTGAGTTTCATGTGTTTTACAAATTGTATCTTGGGTATTCTAAGTTCCTGGGCTAATATCCACTTATCAGTGAGTGTATATCATGTGAGTTCTTTTGTGATTGGGTTACCTCACCAAGGATGATACCCTCTAGATCCATCCATTTGCTGAGGAATTTCATAAATTCAATGATTTTAATAGCTGATTAGTACTGTATTGTATAAATGTAACATATTTTCTGCATCCATTCCTCTGTTGAGGGACATCTGAGTTCTTTCCAGCTTCTGGCTATTATAAATAAGGCTGCTATAAACATAGTGGATCATGTGTTCTTATTACGAGTTGGAACATCTTCTAGATATATGCACAGAAGTGGTATTGCTGGATCTGCCAGTAGTACTATGTCCAATTTGATGATGAACTACCAGACTGATTTCCAGAGTGGTTGTACAAGCTTGCAATCCCACCAACAATGGAGAAGTGTTCCTCTTTATCTGCTGTCCCCTGAATTTTTGAACTTAGCCATTCTGACTGGTGTGAAGTGGAATCTCAGGGTTGTTTTAATTTGCATTTCCCTGATGATAAAGGATGTTGAACATTTTTTGAGGTGCTTCTCAGTCATTTGATATTCCCCAATTCAGAATTCTTTGTTTAGGTCTGTGCTCCATTTTTAATGGGGTTATTTGATTTTCTGGAGTCCATCTTCTTGAGTTCTTTATAGATATTGGTTATTAGTCCACTATCTGATTTAGGATTGGTAAAGATCCTTTCCTAATCTGTTGGTGGCCTTTTTGTCTTATTGACAGTGTCTTTTGCCCTACCGAACTTTGCAATTTTATGAGGTCCCATGTGTCAATTCTTGATCTTACAACACAAGCCATTGTAGTTCTATTCAGGAATTTTTCCCCTATGCCTATATCTTCCAGGCTTTTCCCCACTTTCTCCTCTAGAAGTTTCAGTATCTCTGGTTTTATGTGGAGATCCTTGATGCACTTAGACTTGACCTTAGTACAAGGAGATAGGAATGGATCAATTCTCATTCTTCTACACAACCGCTAGTTGTGGCAACAAGATTTGTTGAAAATGCACTCTTACTGTCAACAAGACAAAAAGGCCACCAACAGATTGGGAAAGGATTTTTACCAATCCTAAATCTGATAGAGGACTAATATCCAATATATACAAA
>NC_034606.1:13839139-13868780 GCF_900095145.1 Mus pahari | reverse complement strand
TCCATTTCATCCAGGTTTTCCAGTTTTGTTGAGCATAGACTTTTGTAAAAGGATCTGATGATGTTTTGGATTTCCTCAGGATTTGTTGTTATGTATCCCTTTTCATTTCTGATTTTGTTATTTCGGATGCTGTCCCTGTGCCCTCTAGTGAGTCTGGCTAAGGGTTTATCTATCTTGTTGATTTTCTCAAAGAATAAGCTCCTGGTTTTGTTGATTCTTTGAATAGTTCTTTTTGTTTCGACTTGGTTGATTTCTCCTCTGAGTTTCATTATTTCCTGCCTTCTACTCCTCTTGGGTGAATTTGCTTCCTTTTGTTCTAGAGCTTTCAGGTGTGCTGTCAAGCTGCTAGTGTATGTTCTCTCTAGTTTCTTTATGGAGGCACTCAGAGCTATGAGTTTTCCTCTCAGGAATACTTTCATTGCGTCCCATAAGTTTGGGTATGCTGTGGCTTCATTTTCATCAAACTCTAAAAAGTCTTTAACTTCTTTCTTTATTTCTTCCTTGACTAAGTTCTTATTGAGTAGAGTGTTGTTCAGTTTCCAAGTGAATGTTGGCTTTGTATTATTTATGTTGTAATTGAAGATCAGCCTTAGTCTGTGGTGGTCTGATATGATTCATGGACAATATCAATATTTTTGTATCTGTTGAGGCCTGATTTGTCACCGATTATATGGTCAGTTTTGAAGAAGGTATCATGAGGTGCTGAGAAGAATGTATATCCTTTTGTTTTAGGATAAAATGTTGTGTAGATATCTGTTAAATCCATTTGTTTCATAACTTCTGTTAGTTTCACTGTGTCTCTGTTTAGTGTCTGTTTCCAGGATCTGTCCATTGATGAGAGTGGGGTGCTGAAATCTCCCACTGTTATTGTATGAGGGGCAATGTGTGCTTTGCACTTTACTAAAGTTTCTTTAGTGAATGTGGCTGCCCTTGCATTTAGAGCATAGATATTCACAATTGAGAATTCATCTTGGAAGATTTTACCTTTGATGAGTATGAAGAGTTCTTCCTTGTCGTATTTGATAACTTTGTGTTGGAAGTCAATTTTTTTTCAATATTAGAATGGCTACTCCAGCTTGTTTCTTCAGGCTGTTTGCTTGGAAAATTGTTTTCCAGCCTTTCACTCTGAGATAGTGTCTGTCTTTTTCCCTGAGATGGGTTTCCTGTAAGCAGCAAAATATTGGGTCTTGTTTGTGTAGCCAGTCTGTAAGTTCATGTCTTTTTTATTGGGGAATTGAGTTTATTGATATTAAGAGATATTAAAGAAAAGGAAAAGTTGCTTCCTGTTATTTTTGTTGTTAGAGTTCAGGTTTTGTTCCTGTGGCTGTCTTCTTTATCTTTGTTGAAGGATTACTTTCTTGCTTTTTCTAGGGTGTAGTTTCCGTCCTTNTATTGGTGTTTTCCTGTTATTATCCTTTGAAGGGCTGGATTTGTGGAAAGATATTGTGTGAATTTGGTTTTGGAATGTAATATTTTGATTTCTCCATCTATGGTAATTGAGAGTTTTGCTGGGCTGGCATTTGTGTTCTCTTAGTGTCTGTATTACGTCTGTCCAGGATCTNCTGGCTTTCATAATCTCTGGTGAGAAGTCTGGAGTAATTCTAATAGGCCTGCCTTTATTTGTTACTTGACCTTTTTCCCTTACTGCTTTTAATATTCTGTCCTTATTTAGTGCATCTGTTGTTCTGATTATTATGTGTTGGGATGAATTTCTTTTCTGGTCCAGTCTATTTGGAGTTCTCTGGGCTTCTTGTATGTTGATGGGTATCTCTTTCTTTAGGTATTTGAAGTTCTCTTCTATAATTTTGTTGAAGATATTTGATGGCCCTTTAAGTTGAAAATCTTCATTCTCATCTACTCCTATTATCCTTAGGTTTGGTCTTCTCATTGTGTCTGGGATTTCCTGGATGTTTTGAGTTAGGATCTTTTTGCATTTTGCATTTTCTTTGATTGTTGTATCCATGTTCCCTATGGAATCTTCTGCACCTGAGATTCTCTCTTCCATCTTTTNTATTCTGTTGCTGATGCTCACATCTATCATTCCTGATTTCTTTCCTAGGGTTTCTATCTCCAGAGTTGTCTCCCTTTGGGCTTTCTTTATTGTTTCTACTTCCATTTTTAGATCCTGGATGGTTTTGTTCAATTCCACCACCTGTTTGGTAGTGTTTTCCTGTAACTCTCTAAGGAATTTTTGTGTTTCCTCTTTAAGGCTTCTAGCTGTTTACCTGTGTTTTCCTGTGTTTCCTCTTAAAGTCCTCCATCATCATCATGAGAAGTGACTTTAGATCCATGTCCTACATTTCTGGTGTGATGGTGTATCCAGGACTTGCTATGGTGGGAGAGTTTGGTTCTGATGATGCCAAGTAAGTTTGGTTTCTGTTGCTTCTGTTTTTAAGCTTGCCTCCTGCCATCTGACTATCTCAAGTACTTGCTGCACTCAATATATCTGATTGGAGCCTGCCCTTCCTATAATCCCAGTTGATTCAGGACTCCTCAGAGTCCAGCTTTGTCTGTGATCCTTTGATTGTGGGCTCCTGTGAGCCTGATATTCTGGTTGTGTCAGACAGAGTTCTTGACAGTCAAGCTCCTCTTAGACCCTGAAATACTGGTGTGACCCAGATCCTGTTATCCTGGGATCCTGTTATCCTAAGATCCTGGGCATGTTACAGTGCCTGGAAGTGGTGTCTTCTTTGAGGAACTTGGAGTTGTCTGGTCTGTTCGAAACCAAAATAAACCAGAACTGATCAAAAGGAACCCAAGCCTCTTAAGAAGGGCTCTGGTGTCCTTGTCCCTGCTGTCACAAGCCCTTCACAACTGGATTGGAGGAGATGTTGTGTTCCTCTCACCAGTGGCCCTAAGATCGCCTGGAAGCCCTCTAGGGACCTTGGGGGTGTCTGCCAACTCAGCACCATAAGTGACTCGGTGGTGGCTGGGGTATTCATTCTAATCAAATAAAATTGACTTTCAACCAAAAGTTATTTTAAAAAAAAGATGAGGAAGTATATTTCTTACTCATCGAAGAAAAAAATCTACCAAGATGACTTCTCAACTCTGAACAACTATTACCCAAATACTAGGACACTCACTTTTATAAAATTAACTTTGCTGAAGCATAAAGTGCACATTGGATATCACACAATAATAGTGGGAGACTCAACACCCCACTCTTATCAATGGACAGATCATGGAAACAGAAACTAAACAGAAACACAGTGTAACTAACAGATGTTTTAGACCAAATGGATTTAAAAGATATTAAAAAAGATTTAAAAGAGCATATATACCTTCTTCTCAGTACCTCATGGTACCTTCTCCAAAACTGATCATATAATCAGGAGAAGATTGAAATACTCCCATGTAGATCATCATGAACTAATGCTAATCTTCAATAACAACAAAAAACAACAGAAAACCAACATACACATGGAAGCTGAACAACTCTCTATTCAATGACAATCTTTGTCAGGGAAGAAGTAAAGATAGAAATTAAAAACATTTTAGAATTTAAAGAAAATGAAGCCACAATATATACAAACTTATAGGACACAATGAAACAGTGCTAAGAGGAAAATACACAGCTCTGAGTTCCTCCATAAATAAGTTGGAGAAAGCAGAATAACCACACATGTGAAAGCTCTAGAACAAAGGGAAGCAAATAAACCCAAGAGGAGGAGATGCAGGAAAGAAACTCAAGTCTGAAATAACCAAGTAGAAACAAAGAAAACTTTCCAAAGAATCAACCAAACCAGGAGCTGGTTCTTTGAGAAAATCAACAAGATAGACAAACCGTTAGCCAGACTAACCAGAGGGCACAGAGACAGTATCCTAATTAACAAAATCAGAAATGAAAAGGGATATATAACAAGAGAAACTGAGGAAATTCAAAAAGTCATCAGATTTTACTGCAAATGCCTATATTCAACAAAACTGGAAAATCTGGATGAAATGGACAATTTTCTAGACAGCTACCAAATACCAAAATTAAATCAGGATCAGATGAACAATATAAACAGTCCCATAACCCTAAAGAAATAGAAGCAGTCATTAAAGTCTCCCAACCAATAAAAGTTCAGGACCAGATGGTTTTAATGCAGAATTCTATTAGACCTTCAAAGAAGACCTAATACCAATATTTCTCAAATTACTCCACAAAATAGAAACAGAAAGAGCACTGTCCAGTTCCTTCTATCAAGTCACAGTTATTCTGATACCTAAACCACACAAAGACCCAACAAAGAAAGAGAACTTCAGACTAATTTCCCTTATGAATATTGATGCAAAATTACTCATTTAAATCCTCGCAGACTGAATCTAAGAACAAATCAAAACCATCATACATCTTGATCCAGTATGAATCCCAGCAATGCAGGGATGGTTAAATATATGGAAATCCATCAAAGTAATACACTATATAAACAAACTCAAAGAAAAAAACCAGATGACAATCTCATTACATGCTTGAAATGTATTGGACAATATTCAACACACTTTCATGTTAAAAGTCTTGGAAAGAACAGAAATTCAAGTCCCATACCTAAACATAGTAAAAGCAATATACAGCAAACCAGTAGCCAACATCAAACTAAATTGAGAGAAAGTTAAATCAATCCCACTAAAATCGGGGAGTAGACAAAGTTGTCCAGTCTCTTCCTATCTATTCAATATATTACTGAAGGTATTATACAGAGCAATTAGACAACAAAAGGAGGTCAAAGGGACACATATTTAAAAGGAAGAAGTCCAGGGAACTCTTTCATCTGATAAACAACTTCTGCAAAGTTGCTGGATATCAAATTACCTCAAATAAATCAGTAGTCTTCCTCTGCTCACAGGGCAAAAGGGCTGAGAAACAAATCAGGGAAATGACATCCTTTTCAATAGTAACGAATACTATAAAACATCTTGGTGTGAATCTAACCAAGCAAGTGAAAGATCTGAACTACAAGAACTTCAAGTCTCTGTAGAAAGAAATTGAAGAAGACCTCAGAAGATGGATCTTCAGGATTAAAAAAGTAATAATGGTCATCGTACCAAAACCAATCTACAGATTCAGTGCAATCCCTATCAAAAAATTCTAACTCAGTTCTTCACAGGGATAGAAAGAACATTTCTCAAATTCATTCAGAACAACAACAAACAGAATGGTGAAAACTATTATCAACAATAAGAGAACTTCTGGGGTAATCACAGTCCCTGCCCTCAAACTCTACTATAGAGCAATAGTGATAAAAACCACCTGGTACTGGTATAGTGACAGACAAGTAGATCAATGGAATAGAATTGAAGACCCAGAAATGAACCTACATTTGATCATATGGTCAATTGATCTTTGACAAAGAAGCTAAAAACCATCCAATGGAAAAACAACAGCATATTCAAAAAATGTTGCTGGCTTATGTAGCTTAGGCAGCATGTAGAAGAATGCAAATTGGGTCATTTTTATCTCCTTGTACCAAGTTCAAGACCAAGTGGATCAAAGACCTCCACATAAAACCAGATATACTGAATCTATTAAAAGAGAAATTGCAGAAGAGCTTCAAACACATTGGTGTAGTGGCAATTCCTGGTTGTCAACTTGACTATATTTGAAATGAACTACAATCCAGAACTGGAAGGCTCATCTATCTAGGAGATAGAAGTTTCTGATCTAGATGTTGGTATGGAAATCTTGAGGCATAGTGGCTATGGATTCCAGAAGATTAAGACAGGGAGATCTCCGAGTTCATGGTCAATTGGGATTAAAGGTGTGGTGGCACACAGCTTTAATCTGGGCTATGCCTTCTGCTGGAGACCATATAAGGACATTGGAAGAAGGGAGTCTCACTCTTGCTCCTGCTTGCTGTGTGGGACTAAGCAATTGCTAGATCTTTGGACTTCCATTCACAGCTACTACTGAACCATTGTTGGGAATTGGACTGCAGACTGTAAGTCATCAATAAATTCCTTTACTATATAGAGACTATCTATAAGTTCTGTGACTCTAGAGAACCCCGACTAATACACATCAGCATAGGGGAAAATTTCCTGAACAGGACACCAGTGGCCCAGACTCTAAGATCAAATATAGACAAATGGGATCTTATAAAATTGAAAAGCTTCTGTAAGGCAAAAGACACTGTCATCATGACAAAAGAACCTACAGACTGGGAAAAGATCTTTACCAATTCTATATATGATATAAGGCTAATATCCAATATGTACGAAGAACTCAAGAAGTTAGACTCCAGAGAACCAAATAACCCTGTTAAAAATGGGGTACAGAGCTAAACAAAGAATTCTCGGCTGAAGAATACCAAATGGCTGAGAAGTACCGAAAGAAATGTTCAACATTCTTAGTCATCAGAGAAATGCAAATTAATATGACCCTGAGATTCCACCTCATATCAGTTAGAATGGCTAAGGTAAAAAACTCAGGAGACTGCAGATGTTGACAAGGATGTGGGGAAAGAGGAACATTCCTCCATTGCTGGTGGGATTGCAAGCTGATACAACCACTCTGGAAATTAATCTGGCAGTTCCTCAGAAAATTGGACATAATAGTACCTGAGGATCCAGATACACCACACTCCTGGGCATAAACCTAAAAGATGTTCCAATATATTACAAGAACACAAGCTGCACTATATTCATAGTAACCTTATTTATAATAGCCAGAAGCTGGAAACTTCTCAGATGTCCCTCAACAGAGGAATGGATACAGAAAATGTGGTATATTTACACAATGGAGTACTACTTAGGTATTTCAAAAATGACTTCATGAGATTCTTAGGCAAATGGATGGAACTAAAGATTTCCTGAGTAAGGAAACTCAGTCACAAAGAACACACAAGGTATGTACCCATTGCTAAGTGGATACTAAGAAAAAGTCTCAGAATTCCCTTGATACAACTTACAGACTATGAAGCTTAAGTAGAAGGACAACCAAAGTGTGGATGCTTTAGTCCTAATTAGAAGGGAGAACAAAATAATCACAGGAGGTAAAGGGTAGGAGGGATTTGGGGGTAAAATAGGAAGGGAATAGGAATAAAAGGTGGGGTAGGATCGGTTTTGGGAGGAGACTGGGAGATGAAAAGAAGGTCAGGAAACTGAACAAAGGTGTATAGCAATGAGGAATGGGGAACAGGTGTAGTCATCAGAAAGTTCCAGACAGCAGAAAAGAAAAGGACTCCCAATACCCAATGGGAATGACATTAGCTGAAATACTCAATAACAGAAAGAGGGAAAAAGTAAAGACCATATGGACAGGTGAGGCATGACCCCCTGTTGAGGGATGGAGTCATCCACCCTTTTCAAAAATTTTAACCCAGAATTGCTCCTGTCTAAAGGAAGTACAGAGACAAAGAGTGGAGCAGAGACTGAAGGGAAGACCATTCAGAGACTGCCCCACCTGGGGATAAATCCCATATGCAGCCACCAAACCCAGGCACTATTGCTGATGCCAAAAAGTGCTTTGCTGACAGGAGACTTATATAGCTGTCTCCTGAAAGGTTGTGTCAGAGCCTTGCCAATACAGATGCATATGCTTGCAGCCAACCATTGGACTGAGCATGTCGACTCCAATGGAGGAGTTAGGGGAAGAACTGAAGGAGCCAAAGGGGTTTGCATCCCCATAGGAACAACAACAATATCAACCAATTAGAGCCCCCAGAACTCCCAGGGACTAAACTACCAACCGAAGAATACACATGGAGTGACCCATGGCTCCACCTTCATATGTAGCAGAGAATTGCCTTATCTGTCATAAATGAGAGGGGAGGTCCTTGGTCCTGTGAAGGCTCGATTGCCCACCATAGGTGAATGCTAGGGCAGTGAGGCAGGAGTGGGTCGGTGTGGGAGCACCATCAAAGAATCAGGGGTTGAGGAGGTAGGATAGGAGGGTTGGGGAAGGGAAATTGGGCAGGGTGATTACATTTGACATGTAAATAAATGAAATAACCAATAAAAAAGAAACAGAAAAAAATAATAATGCTAAGAAAACATTTTGTTGCAAGAAAGATCTGTTATTTAAGAAAATTAACAGCAAAGGTATACGTAATATTGAAGGAAGTTTACCATTGGTTTTATAGGTGTTGTGGACTGAACATTGGAACCTTCAATCATTTTACTTTCTGTGTTGCTCTATTTGAATGTAGGAGTTTATGAAGACCCCCAAAAGTTTAATACTGATATTGCAATCTTCCAATCTCTTTGCTTTTCACTGGACATGAGCTCTGAGGATATGCCCCCAATGGGCTGCTCTATCTGCCCCCATAGAGAGATTATTGGAAACACGGGTGGAAAACACAGGCACAGACACACGATGATTGTTTTCAACCTGCCTTATTTGCCTAATTGCTGGGAACTTCCAATCTCCTTCGCATAGTGTGCCCTACCCAATACTTGTAGCTCATCACTTCTCAAACTGCCCTAACTTCAATTGTTCATTTACCTTTAGTCCCAACTCTACATCCCAACTCTACATCCCTGGATTATGTTTAGATTTTAGCCTGTAATGCCATCTAAAAATATCTTTTTTCTCTATAAACTTTCTCTCAATATTGAATTTGATGATGAGACTATAATGAGTCTTTAACACCCTTAGAAATCTGAGAATGTCTTAAATATTATTAAATTGGGTATTTAGGAACCACCAAACACCAGTTCTCAACCTTAACAATTGTAGAGACAACTGACTACCTGGACAGCTCCCTTATTTCTGATAATGTCAGAGCATCTGTATTCAGCCTTTTGGCCCAGGATCTCCTGACAGACCTTTGCCAAGCAGGATTATGAAGGACTGTTTACGCTGTATTGGCAGAGCTACTAGTAAACTATTCTGTGTAATGTGTCCCTTTTCTGGAAAGTATTTTGTCTGCAGATGAAATAGCCAATTTTCTGCCCTGTAACTACCTTACCACAATAAGCAACCTCACCTGGAGGAGAAGATGCTCAATTTCTTCTTTGAGCAAAAAAAGGGGGTTCTGTCTGGGGCAGACTTGCCTCTAGTCAAATGATCTAATAACAAAATGATTGTCAGATTCTGTGGAGTTTTGATGTTCTTGAAGACTTATAAGGTATAGTTGAACTGTTAGGCCTTAGCAAATTCTAATTGATAAATATCAAAACACCTTCTTATAATTACATAAGAATTTATGTAATTCTGAGCTCAATTTCTTTAAAGTTTCAGTACAGGACATTGAGTTGTATTTTAAATCTGTTTCAATATTGCCTGTTTCCCTTTTATTGAGGTTGCTTTTTCTTAACTTCAAGTACTTTTCTGTATGTTCAAAGAGTCATCCTCCAGTAAGAGGTAATAAAAGCCAACTTCAACCAGTTCAGAGATTAGAGATTAGCTTTATAGCACAAAGGCTAAAGATTTAAAGCTTCTCTTTAGGCCTTTTGTGATCCAAGTTTCAAGAGGTTCAGCAGAAGCATCTCCTGCTCAGCTCCATGTTTGCCCTTCTATGTCTACTCAGTGACATTATCTGCATTATCTCTCAGTGAGAATGTCTATAGACCTGTTTGTCATACTCAAAATGAAGTTGTAAAACCGTGGAAAATAGCGATAAGTCAGTCTTTAATGTAAGGCATATATCCTAGCTTTATCTTTTGTTTATGTGTATTGTCATAATTTAAACAAACAAAAATAAAAGTAAAGGCTTCTTTCCAGAGAAGTGTTGATTGGTCTAGTTTTAAGATACAATGTTAAAGTTATATCTTAGTGATTGCAATTATACCAAGGTTTAATATAAGCTAGAATGTTTACATGTAAGTATTACTATACATAAATAAATCAATACTTTGAAAGTATTAGAGACTCCCATTAATTGCTGTTGGTCCACTAAGCATGAAATATTTCTTGAACATTTTCTGTCCCTTTTTATTACCACTCAAAATGATACTGTAGCTACATGTTGTACCTCTTACCACATGGACACATAAGAAATACGAAGTAAATAAAATTCATCAGCAAACTCGGAGATATACATAATTTATATAGAAGATATGACAAATAAACATAATAGGGAATTCATACTTTAAAAACAAATTGAATGCAAATTTTCTATCAAAAGTATAATATTTTTGATTATATAAGTAATCTAGCTTCCCTGTAATGATAGAATACCAAACGGATTTGCAACTATTTGAAGTCACTGCATCATTCTGTGTATCTCATTAAAAACAAAGCTAGATTTTTTGCTGAAACAATTATTCCCTGTATTTATATATTTCTTGTAAGAGGCACACAATACTTATGAGTAAAACTTAACCAGAAGTTTAAGCTGAAAGAACATAGTTCCTCTTTATGGATAAAACTGAAATAAGGAAAGGTTGCCATGTGGAGCATTCAAAGGCTGGCCCCATCCTGAGCATTGTATGAAGGTCTGTAGTTGTTGTCCAGGGCAACCCTGGGTGGTTCATGCCAGGGAGCTGATGCCAAAGGGTTCTGCAAGAGGAACTTCACATTTTTCTTTTCATATAACAAGACATGAAAGTTTTATAAGAAGTGGCATTCAAAACTTAGGTGACACTAAAAATACATAATTTACTAAGAGAATGCATAGTAAATGTTTTGTGACACTTGGACATTTTAGATCAACCCTTTAATCAAATAAAACAAAGCTCTCTGAGTGTATATGAGGAAAGAATATATTTAGTAAGGTTCATTTCAACGGAAACTTGGCATTATTAAATGTTGGGTTCAACTGTTTGCCCCTCCCTAGGTGTCATTTTAGAATGTCTGTTTTTTTTAAAATCAAGAAGACAGATTGTCACTTCTTTATGAAATTCTGTGACTTTCTTGTAAGGATAGTGGCAGAAGTGATGCTCCATGTTTTGTTTTTGGGTCTTTTTTTTTTTTTTTTTTTTTTTTTTTTTTGACACTTTGCCAAAAAAAAGTAAGGACACTTTCACACTGTTAACTTGCAAACTCGTTTTGAAGTCTAACTAACTGCACATAAAATCCAAATGATTTAGGGGCCAGCAGAAGAGATCAGATTATGTGTTTGTCCAAATGTTTCACTCATAGCTCCAGTTAATAGTGTGAACTAGAGTATTCTGTATTCCAATTATCAAGTCACCCCTAACCTCAAGAGGATATTATAAAACAGAGGAAAAACCAGCATCCCTGTGCTATGCCTGGATGCCTGACCCACAGAATCTGTGATGGCAAAAAATTTAAATTGTATATCTGTACATTTTTTAGGCAGTTTGTTACATAACACAAACAACCACATGATTAGAACAAAGAAAGATCAACCAACACTACACTTGAGAGCATATAAAGAATGGCAGACTGTAGAGTGCCTGAAGTAACATCTGAAATGCAAAATGTGCCTGAAACTTTTCTGAACTCTCTGCAGCTCTGGGATTGAACTAAGATTTACATCTAAAGCAAAATGAGTGAGCAGAAATGAGATGCCCCAGACATACAATAGACCATGATAAGGAATATGTGACCACTTCCTACCTAAGGGGAGCTAAATGTGTAGCATACAGTCATTTATGTCCAACAAATACATCTTGCAAAGGAGAAGGAACTGCAAAGCTAGTTACTAAGCATGTATCTGGGATGAAGTACAGCAGTCACAGAACACAATCTTGTATTGGAACTGTGCGATGGGAGACTTCTGAAGAGCCTTGAAAGTTGCCCAACTTTTTGTCTTTTGAGTTTTTGGTTGTTTGTATTTTTTGGACCGTGTAGAATTTATTTGGTTACCTGAATAAAATAGAACATGCCTAATTTTTTTTGTCAGTGGGCTACTTACAATTTTTTACTAAAACAAGTAATACTGAAATTTATGTCCTTGTACACTCATTGTACATTTCAAATATATTGTCATTTTTCTCAAATAATTTCTTGTTTTTAATTTTTATGAGATATTTTCTTTATTTACATTTCAAATGTTATCCACTTTCCTTGTTTCCCCTCTGACAATCCCCTACCCCTTTCCTCTTCCCCCTGCTCACCAACCTATCCACTCTGGATTCCTGGCCCTGGCATTCCCATATATTGGGGCATAGAGCCTTCACAGGATCAAGGGCCTCTACTCCTATTGATGCTAGCTAGATAAGGCCATCCTCTGTTACATCTGCAGCTGGAACTATGGGTCTCTCCATGTATACTCTTTGGTTGGTAGTTTAGTCCCTGGGAACTCTGTGGGGTACTGGTTGGTTCATATTGTAGTTCTTCTTATGGGATTGCAAACCCCTTCAGCTCCTTCAGTCTTTTGCCTAATTCCTCCATTGAAGTCCCCATGCTCAGTCCAATGGTTGGCTGACAGCATCCATCTCTGTATTTGTCAGGCTCTGACCGAGCCTCTCAGGAGACAGCTATATCAGGCTCCTGTCAGCAAGCACATTTTGGCATCTGAAATAGTGTCTGGGTTTGGTGTCTGTATGTAGGATGGATTCCCAGGTGAGACAGTCTCTGGATGACCTTTCATTCAGGCTCTGCTCCACACTTTGTCCCTGTATTTCCTTCAGACAGGAGCAATTCTGGGTTAAAAATTTGTAGATGAGTGGGCGACTTCAACACCCCAACAGCGGCCTTGCTTAACCTCTGGATCTTGTCTCTATAGGTTCTCCCTCCCCTTTGTTGGACATTTTAGCTAATCTCATCCCTGTTGGGTCCTGGGAGCCTCTTGCTTTCCTGACATCTGGGACTTAGGGAAATTGGCCAGTTTTAATTATCTGCAAAAGAGAAGCAATCTTATTCCATAAACCACGACAGTTCATTTTTTCAGATTCATTTTCTCATCTCTAAAATGATATTGTCAGAAAGGAAATCAAAATAGCAAACACTCAGACCACTATAAAGAAAGGCACTGTGATCTGGAAGTAGTGTGCATAGAAATATTCATAATACATAGCAATGAGGCAAACCCTGAATGATTAAATGCAGGTGAGCATATCAAAAGTCCTCTAGTTCTTTTCAATTAAATATTTCACAGGGTAATTGTTAATCATGGAGGTAGAGAAGACTATAGACATTTGAGAAGAGAGAAACATTATAGAATAATCATCAGAAAGCTTTGAACCTAGTGGGCAGAATACATTACTCATTTGAGGTCAAGCATGAGTGATTGATGCTTGTTTGGCCTGGTAGCATATACCTGTAATTCGATCATGTAGAAAGTTGAATTCAGGTCATCCTGAGGAACATAAAGTACTGGAGGCTAGCCTGGGCTACATGGGAACCTGTCTCAATAAAAAAAAAATTTCGAGTGATTAAATGGCCACAATCATACTTTTAGAGGGACAATTGCATTTCTAAGTGAATATTGGGTGGGTTGCTCAAACCTTTACAGAGACTAATTATAAAACCTTTTGTAATTCTTGATTCATTTTTGACTGAAATTAAATACACATTTTCCTCTAAAACACACGTGCACATAAAAACTGTCACCAACATCAAGATAAACAAATGGAAAGATATGTGCAAAGTGAATCTCCCCTTCTCAATATGACATACAATGTAATCTTAAACACTGTACATAATATTTAATATTCTGTATATTCTAAATTTTTCAACTTTTCTTTCTAAATTGCTTAATTTATTCAACAATGCCTGCAATTGAAAGATTATTTATAGTTATGGAGACCATTAAGGTTTGCTGAATATACGACAAATAATGACACCATGAAAATAATTGTTTAATATTACTTTATGAATATGTATAATCCTATTGTGAGCAATAATAATTCCTCCAAACTTTGTCACAAACAAGAAAAGTATAAATAAATGAGGAAGACATATTCAATCACATTAAATCTGTCTATTTGTCTTTCTGTGTGAATGTGTATGGGTGTATGAACATGAATAATTTATATAAAATCATCAAAGATTTAAAATTATACTTTAGATTTCAAAAAAAACCATTTTATAACTCTTCTTGAACACAGGTAACTGACAAGAACAGGAAGCATATATTTCACTAGTTTAGCATGTAATCTATCAAAATACCTGACATAAATCACTTTAAAGAAGAAATAATATATTTAGCTCAGATTTGAAAGATTACTCTCTTGGCAACTGGATGCTTCTTTGGAGGCTCATTGTGAAGCAGAGCATTATGGTGAAGGGAGAACATTGCAGAGACTGTTCACATTCCTCCCATCTGAAAAAAAAATTTTTTTTCTTTTTTTTTTTTTTACATTTTAAAATGATTCTATCATCTAGGAACCAATATTTTATTAGATAAGGTTTCAGCATAAACAGAATTGTCTGTGTCCAGGAAAGATATGTTCCAAAACTCCCAGTTTATGCCTCAGACCACATGTACTGCTGAACCAAAAATATAATATCATTCCCACTGTAACCAAGGTCTTGTCACCCACTATGGCTATTGTTTTTGTTGTTCAATGTACAACAGCAAGACTAAATATAATTACTTCTAACCTCTTCATTTAATTTTCACATGAGTTTTAATTATTCCTTATCCAAACAAACTCAGCACACATTTGTTTTTATTGAGTTGAACTAACTTTTTATTGAAAATACTGTATGATCTTTCTTTGATGTGTCTAAACAGAGTCACAAGCATTATACTTGTGCTTGCTTTGGAGCCACTATCAAATAAAATAAAGGTTACTTCAAAACAGCACTGTAATATGGAATTTCTTGTTCTTAGACTCAAGTTAGCTTCTCAGTGAGTAAATTATATATACAAAGTATGTTCTAGACAAAGAAAATATTGGCAATTAAAGCTGCTTAAAGTGAGGCTGTAGATAGTCGGTGTTATTATAATTTTCTTTTCCAAGGCTGTGATTAAAACAGTCAGACCCAGTGCAACTTTGAAATGAAAGGGATTATTCAGGTCATAATTCCATGTCAAAATTCACTATTTAGGAAAATCAGGCGGGAATCTGGAGGCAAGAAGCATGAAGAATCTTAGTTGTTGGCTTCCTCACTGGCTTGATTTCTGATGATTGCTTAGCGAGTTTCCATATGCAGCCCCATTCTTCCTTCCTGAGTAATGGTGCTGCACATAATGACCTCCATTAATTATCAAGATAATCCTCATAGACATACCCACAAAACAACCTGATAATAAGTAATTTCTCAAGTCACACTTGTTTTGGACTGCATATAGTTGAGTCAATTCAATAGGCCACCAGAACAGGAGGTGACTATAAACATATATATTATTCCACAAAAGAAAGAGATGAAGTAGAACTGGAAATATAACTTTATATGAAGATACTTCCTTACGAAGAAAGTATGATACTCTTTAAGAATCAAAATTTTAGTAATTTAAAAGAAACATGCACTGATTTTTTTTCTAAAAACATTTTAATATCTACTTCAAGTGCATGCAGTTAGTGTTTAGAAATTATAGATTTAACGGAATTATAAATGTTATTGTTATTTTTGTGTTTATTGAGATTTGTATGAGAATATTTTGTTGTGTGGTTTGTTTTTGCTTACAACATTATCTCACAACATATCTCTGGTTGGCTTGACCATTGCTCTGTAAACCAGGCTAGTCTCAAAGTCACATAAATCTGCTTACCTCTATCGCAAGAGTGCCAGGATTAAAGGAATGTGTCACCACACCTAGCTATTTATTTATTTTTGATCTTTCAAAGATATATTTGAATAAATTGTAAATGTAAAATTTTATGTCTGGAAGATTTCATTTAACCTAGGCTCCTATCTTTTCCTTATTTGGTAAATTTGAAAAGTAGCTTCTGATGGAAGTCCAATTTCTGATCCAATCAATGGAATGCATAGTCTCTAACTTAATACATTACTTTGTGCATACTGGCAAAATGGGATAGTGATACAATGAAGATACTTAAAAGATGTTGGTGAAATTTACTCACACTGTTCCTACGTTATGTCATTGAAGTATCTGCCTACTTACCTGTATCCTTTACTTATAAGGAACTGGATCAATTATGTTTTGTAAACTTGAAAGTGACCAAAGGATGAACTCACCCTTTAATAAGATAGGTGGTGAAAAGTAATTCACTTTCTTTTGATCTTATAGAGATCAAAGTATCTTAATTAATATGAAATTACTATCATGTTAAAGTTAAAAAGATGGTCTAGATGTCTAGATGCTGACAGTTTGTGAAGTAAGAGGAAGCACTACGGAGTCTTTTAAATGCCAGTAGAGCAGTGGCTTCTCCTTGCTTTACATAACTTTTTTAAAAAAATATTATAGCTTAATTACTGTGACATTTTATTTCCTTCCCTAAGAGGAAAAAAAGTTTATGTAATTATGCTTTTCCAAAAGTGAGTGAAGCAAAGCTTAGACAGAAGTTTTTAAATGTGCAGTTAGTAGATAAAATCTTATCCCAAGATATGTTACACTATGTTTTATTGATTTATAGATAACAAGTGTATCTGTATATCATCTGTTATTCATAAAAAATGAAATATATAAAGTAGGATGAAAAACTTGGCTTTTGAAAAATTAGTACAAGAATTACCATATCTTTATTTATTATGTTATTTTCTTTTCATTAAGTTTTTTTCAAATATGTAGGTAGAATTTGATGAGCCAAGTATTTAAAAAGCTTACATACAGAGATGATAGAGTAACATTAAATGTTTTCTATAAAATTTCTATAAAAATTGCATGTCATTATCTAAAGACTTTTTGCAATCATATTTGCAATAAATATCCACAATTGTTCAAATAATACATTTTCACTATAGCTTTCATTTTATGTTTCAATCTTTTGTTTGAATGTTATATTTGATAGATTTAATCCTATTATACTATATCTGTAATGCTTTTATAGTATATGCATTAGCTTTCTGCCACATAATGACCAACAGTGTTAAAAAATGTATTATGAGATAAAATTTATTTTTACTCATATTTCTTATTCTTCCAGTTTCTAACTAAGCAGCTCCATTGCTTTTGGCACCTGGAGAAATAATGGTTCATTTTGGAAGCAAGAGACAGCTAAATCTGATATGTATTGCAGGAAAGACTCATTCTTTTGTTCTAGTATGTATCACTAATTAATAGCTTTATAATGATGAATACTTTTTCATTGATCTTATATACTTTCTGATGCATGAATATTTGACTCATAAACACATTTTAATAATCATAAAGGATGCTAATTTGGATATTGTATGCATATTTTATGAATATATGTTTATTACATATAATGGTGAAAGGGTTATATCATATGATGTTTACATTAAATTGTTTTCCTGGAACCACCAGAATATGTTATCACAGCAGATGCAACCTTTTACATTGTCATCAACACAACATATAGTTTTCAGTTTTTCCAGAAACATTTGTTATAACCCACTTTTTAAAATAAAATGTATCTAGAAGTGATTTTTTTCTAATGAAAAACTTGTTAAATAATTTTTCATCTTTACATTGCCTATTTATATGCATTCTTTTTATTTTTATTAGATATTTTCTTTATTTACAATTCAAATGCTATCCCGAAAGTTCCCTATGCCCTACCCCCGCCCCTGCTCCCCTACCCACCCACTCCCACTACTTGGCCCTGGCCTTCCCCTGTGCTGGGTCATATAAAGTTTNCAAGACCAAGGGGCCTCTCTTCCCANTGATNGCNNATTAGGCCATCTTCNGCNACATATGCAGCTAGAGACACAAGCTCAGGGGGTACTGGTTAGTTCATATTGTTGTTCCACCTACAGGGTTGCAGCCCCCTACAACACCTTGGGTACTTTCTCTAGCTTCTCCATTGGGGGCCCTGTGTTCCATCCAATAACTGACTGTGAGCATCCACTTCTATGTTTGCCAGGCACTGGCATAGCGTCACAAGAGGCCACTATATCAGGGTCCCTTCAGCAGAATCTTGCTGGCATGTGCAATAGTATCTGCGTTTATATGCATTCTTTAATGAGATATCTACTGCTAATTAGCTTATTTTATTATGGTTATTTGTCTTTAAATTGTTGCCTTATACGTTTTTTAAATACATTTTTCAATTTCAACTTCTTTATGATATAGGAACATATTTTCTCTTACTTATTGGTTTTATTTTCATTTGCATGACAGTATCTCTGATGCAAAGAAACATTCAGTTTTTGAAGATGATGAATAAAACTTTTCTTCCTCTGCTTGGGTTTTTAGTGTCATATCTAAGAAAATGTGGCCAAAGCTCAGATTGCATTAATTTTCCCCCTTATGATTCTTTAAAATTTTATAGGTGAATATTTTATATATTTCGGTCTCTGATCTAGTGTTGACTTGTGTATTTGGCAAAAGGTGCTCACCAGCATGAGATACTGACCAGCTTTCTCATTTTGCAAGTGGGTGACTAATTTTTGTTGTGAAGCCATTTTCTCTGTGTAGAATGACATTCATACCATTGCCAAAATTCAGCCATAGATGTTTGGCTTTATTTCTGCATTGTCCCATTGATCTACCCTGTTTCTCTCTCTCTAGGATTGCAAAACAGCCTTATTTCTAGAGCTTTCTCTTATGTTCTGAAGTTGAAATGTTTGTAAAGCGCCTATTTTTTTTATTATTCTTCAAGATTGCTTTGGTTATTCTTATCTTGTATTTCAGATACATTTAAATTACAAAATCGATATCAGTGATTTTGAGCTTCACATTGGTTCTTCAGTACTTATAAGGAAGTATTTTTAACTCTACAGATTCTAAAGTCTTTAATGTAAAATGGTATAATGATTTCATATTACCTGATCCTGTCTATCACGTTTAAAATCATTTGTTGCTTGCATACACTATCTAATACAACTCAGATAATACATCTGTTTATCTCCACTGTGTAGAATATAGCGAGAATGAATGTATTTGTATATTTAGAGGAGATGGTGATTTCATATTTTATAATTAATACTGTATTAACTAGGCATGACTCAACATTTAAGCAGTTAGTATTAAAGAGGAACTGAGCATCTATGACAATGAAGAAAGCTGGGAAAAATGTGCTCACATATGATTTTTTGGAGATTCAGTATAGTGTCAAACATGTAATAGATTGAAGTTTTACTTTATGACATTTATGGAAGTTTTTGGCTACTTGGGATTCACAGTTTCTTGAATCCACAGATTTAAAAATCATGCCTAATGAGGGTTGACTAAAAATATCTTGGTTGAATCTATGTACTTATATATAATGAAATACCATTTCAGTCAAGCATTGATGTTATATGTGACAGTGGCAGCATCAAATCCTCAGTGGTTGTGTGCCAAGTACTGTTGTATCCACTTTCATTTTTACTAAGCTTAATCTGTGATGTTTTACAACAAAATTGCCTAAAGATTCATTTCTCAGGATATGTGTTTGTGTAAGTGTACATAGATAAGTATGTAGCTATAGATGTGAATGTGTAATTACCTATATAAGTATCTAATAAACAGTATATCAACTAGAACTTAATTTCTTAATAGTCTCCTTCTATGTATACTCTACAAACAACACATTTTTATGTTTCAGACCAAGTCTTCCTAGTTTGCTACATCCACTCCAATAGTGACAAGCACAACAGGCCCCGAAAACCTGGGCACTGACCCGAGGCGAAAATTTCACGGAAACTTGGTCTCCTGGAATTGTGGAATCCTGTATAATGAATGCTCCAGTGTCTTTGCTTTAGCTGGTAAATGGATCTGTGTGCTTTCCCTTAATATTGCTTTATTGTAAGTGCTTCTAAGGATTGAATTTTTGACATATAGCTAAGTTAGATTCTTCACCAGTCCTAGGCAGTCAGTCCTTGAGCTGACGCTGGGCATGGATAGTTCACTGCCCTACACAGGTATTTACCATTCTGTAAGAAGAAGGAAGTTTGTGATCTAAGGAGGAACCAGAGTAGATACTTAGAACTATAGATAGCTGTGTTACACCTATACACAAATATTTACAATGGCCTAGGGGCAAGGTGGACTATAGGATCTATGGCAAGGGCATGAAGCCCTTGCCCCTGGCTGACTTTAGGTGGAACTGTTTTTGATCCCAGCTGTTAACATTGAATTTTATCCCAGTTGGTTCTTGCCAGTCCTTCCGTGTTTGCATTGCTCTGTTTTGTGTAACGTTCCTATTTTCTTCTGTATAAAAAGTCTGACGCTTGATTTGACATTACATTCAGATATTACATGCTCTCTCATGTTGGTCTGTTTGTCATTTGCCGAATCCTTGCTCATCTGCAACCAGAGACCCATTCCACGCAGATAGGATACCCCAGAAAGGAGGTAGTCTGTGGCACTAGTTGGTAATCATTCTTTCTTCAAATGGGGTTTAGAGTAGATCCCACCTCTCAGGATTAAGGTTTTTTTTATTTTCCTCAGTTTTTGATATGCTGGCCTTCTCATTTTTTTCAAGAATATGTATAGGCTGTGATTTCATGTGCTGTACCCTTCTCCTGAATCATTTTTCAAGTGTCTAGAACAAGATAAAACCTCAAGTGATAGCACATGCTGGCCAGGATGTAGAGAAAGGGGAACACTCCACAGTTGTTGGTGGGATTGCAAACTGGTACAATAATTTTGGAAGTCAATCCAGTAGTTCCTAAGAAAATCAGGTGTATACTCAAAAGATGCTCCAATACACCCTAAGGACATGTGCTACACTATGTTTATAACAGCTTTATTCATAATAGTCAAAATCTGGAAACAACCAAGATGTCTCTCAACAGAAAAATGGATACAGAACATATGGTTCATTTACACAAAGGAATACTATACAGCTGTTAAAAACAAGGACATCATAAATCTAGCAAGCAAATGGACAGAACTAGAAAATATTCATCCTGACTGAGGTAACCAAGACCCAAAAATACATGTATAGTATTTAGTCACTGATAAGTGTATATTAGCCAAAATATACAGAATATGCAAGATGCACCTCACAGACCCTAAAAGTTAAACAAGAAGGAAGGCCTAAGTGGCAATATTTCAATCCAATTTAGAAGCTGGAACAAAATTATCATAGGAGGTAGGGGGTGGGCTAAGTAGAAAAGGGGAGGAGGAGGGGAAAATTAGGGTAGGATCAGGTATGGTAGGAGGCAGGAGAGAAGCCTAGGGGGCCAGAGAATGAATGGGAATGTAAAGTCAAGGGGAAAGGTTTATTGGGGGAACCAGTGGGAAATCCCACAGATCCAGGATGGAGGAAGCTCCCAGGACTTAATGTAAGTGGCAAAATGCCCAAAATTGGAGAGATGGAACCTAAAGAGACCACCTCCAGTAGTTAGATAGGGCCCTAGTAGAGGGATGGGAACAACAATTTACCATCACACTTTTCAACCCCAAAATGCCTCTGTCTAAAAGAAATGTAGGGACAAAAATGGAGCAGAGACTGAACAAAAGGCCAACTAGTGACTGGCCCAACATGGGATTCATCCCATGGTGGGTGCCAAACCTTAAAACTATTACTGATGTTATATTGTGCTTGCAGAAAAGAGCATAGCGTGGCTCTGAGAGACTCAGCTGAGCAGCTGACTGATTGATCTAAGGTCGAGAGCCCTATGGAAGATTTAGGGGAAGAATTGAATGGGATCAAGCAGATGACAACTCCAAAGAAAGGCTATCAGCACCAACTAACCTGGATGCCTGGGAGCTCCCAGAGACTGACACACTCATCAAACAGCATACATGGGCTAGTATGAGGCCCCTGGCACATTTGGAGCAGAGGACTACATTGTCTGGCCTGAGTTGAAGAGCGGGTACTTTATTCTGTAGAGACTTGGTGCACCAGGGAGGGTGCATACCCCAGCAGGGGTTGGGGGGAAGCACCTGTTCAGAGGTGAAGTGGGTGGACAGGGAAAGCTCTTCAAGGGGGATGAAGAGGGAAGTCAACATTTGGGAAGTAAGTAAATAAAATAATTGATTAATAAAAAAAAAAAACCCAAAAAACCCTTAAAGTGGTTTGTAATTTCTCCACTGAGATTCCTTCCAATGATAGAAATAATTGTCACAAATCCTTTATATCACTCTCTACCAAATCCTTAGCTTTTTAAAAAAATTATTTTATTAGATATTGTCTTCATTTACATTTCAAATGCTATTGTGAAAGTTCCCTATACCCACACCCGCCCCTGCTCCCCTACCCACCCACTCCCACTACTTGGCCCAGGCCTTCCCTTGTGCTGGGTCATATAAGTTTGCAAGGCCAAGGGGCCTCTCTTCCCAATAATAGCTGAATAGATCATCTTCTGCTACATATGCAACTAGAGACACAAGCTCTGGGGGTACTGATTAGTTCATATTGTTTTACACCTATAGGGTTGCAGATCCCTTCAGCTCCTTGAATAATTTCTCTAGCTCCTCCATTGGGGGCCCTGTGTTCCATCCTATAGATGACTGTGAGCATGCACTTCTGTATTTGCNATGCACTGGCATAGCCTCACAAAGGACAGCTATATCAAGGTCCTTTTAGCAAAATCTTGCTGGTATATGCAATAGTGTCTGCATTTGGTGGCTGATTATGGAATGGACCCCTGGGTGGGGGAGTCTCTGGATTGTTCATCCTTTTGTCTTAGCTCCTACCTTTGTCTCTGCAACTCCTTCCATGGGTATTTTATTACCTATTTTAGGGAGGAATGAAGTATGACATGTTGGTCTTCCTTCTTCTTGATTTTCTTGTGTTTTGGAAATTGTATCTTGGGTACTCTAGATTTCTGGACTAATATCCACTAATCAGTGAGTACATACCAAGTGACTTCTTAGGTGACTGGGTTATCTCGCTCAGCATGATATCCTCCAGATATATCCATTTGCTTAAGAATTTCATAAATTCATTGTTTTTAATAGCTGAGTAGTCCTCCATTGTGTAAATGTAACACATTTTTAATATCCATTCTTCTGTTGAGGGACATCTGGGTTATTTAAAACATCTGGCTATTATAAATAGGGCTGCTATGAACATAGTGGAGCATGTGTTCTTATTACCAGCTGGAACATCTTCTGGTTATATGCCCAGAAGAGATATTGCTGGATCTGCTGGTAGTAATATGTCTAGTTTTCTGAGGAACCACCAGACTGATTTCCAGAGGGGTTGTACAAGCTTGCAATCCCATCAGCGAAGGAGTGTTCCTCTTCCTCCACATCCTGACCAGCATCTGCTGTGACCTGAATTTTTGATCCTAGCCATTCTGACTGGTGTGAGGTGGAATCTCAGGGTTGTTTTGATTTGCATTTCCCTCATGATTAAGGATGTTGAACAATTTTTCAAGTGCTTTTCAGACCTTGGTATTCCCCAGTTGAGAATTCTTTGTTTAGCTCTGTTCCCCACTTTTTAATTGGGTTATTTAAATTTCTGGAGTTCAGCTTCTTGACCTCTTTGTATATATTGGATATTAGTCCCCTATCAGATTTAGAATTGGTAAAAAATTCTTTCCCAATCAGTTGGTGGCCTTTTTGTCTTACTGACAGTATCTTTTGCCCTACAGAAGCTTTGCAATTTTATGAGGTCCCATTTGTCAATTCTTGATCTTACAGCACAGGACATTGCTGTTCTGTTTAGAAAATTTTCCCCTGTTCCCATATCTTTGAGGTTTTCCCCCACTTTCTCCTCTATCAATTTCAGTGTCTCTGTTTTTATGTGGAGGTCTTTGATCCACTTAGACTTGACCTTTGTACAAGGGGATAAGAATGGATCAATTTGCATTATTCTACATGATAACTGCCAGTTGTGCCAACACCATTTGTTAAAAATGATGTCTTTTTCCACTGGATGGTTTTAGCTCGCTTGTGAATGATCAAGTAACCATAGGTGTGTGGGTTCATTTTTGGGTCTTCAATTCTGTTCCATTGATCTACCTGTATGTCGCTGTACCTGTACCATGCAATGTTATCACAATTGCTCTGTAGTACAGCCTGAGGTTAGGCATGGTGATTCCCCCAGAGGTCCTTTATTGTTGCGAATAGTTTTTGCTATACTAAGTTTTTTGTTATTCCAGATGAATTTGCAAATTGCCCTTTCTAACTCAGTGAAGAATTGAGTTGGAATTTTGATGGGAATTTCATTGAATCTGTAGATTGCTTTCGGCAGGATAGCCATTTTTACTATATTAATCCTGCCAATCCATGAGCATGGGAGATCTTTCCATCTTCTGAGATCTTCAAATCCTTTCTTCAGAGACTTGAAGTTCTTACCATACAGATCTTTCACTTTCTTAGTTAGAGTCACACCAAGGTATTATATATTTTTTGTGACTATTGTGAAAGGTGTTGTTTCCCTGATTTCCTTCTCATTCTGTTTATACTTTGTGTAGAGAAAGGCTACTGATTTGTTTGAGATAATTTTACATCCAGCTACTGCACTGAAGCTGTTTATCAGGTTTAGGAGTTCTCTGGTGGAATTTTTGGGTCACTTATATATACTATCATATCATCTGCAAACAGTGATATTTTTGACTTCTTCCTTTCCAATTTGTAACCCCTTGATCTCCTTTTGTTGTTGAATTGCTCTGGCTAAGACTTCAAGTACTATATGGAATAGGTAGGGAGAAAGTGGGCAGCCTTGTCTAGTCCCTGATTTTAGTGGGATTGCCTCCAGCTTCTCTCCATTTACTTTGGTGTTGGCTACTGATTTTCTGTAGATTGCTTTTATTATGTTTAGGTATGGGCCTTGAATTCCTGATCTTTCCAAAACTTTTATCATGAAGAGGTGTTGGGTTTTGGCAAATGATTTCTCAGCATCTAACGAGATGATCATGTGATATTTTGTCTTTGAGTTTTTTATATAGTGGGTTACATTGAGGGATTTCTGTGTATTAAACCAACCCTGCATATCTGAGATGAAGCCTACTTGGTCATGATTGATGATTTTTTTATGTGTTCTTGGATTCGGTTTGTAAGGATTTTATTGAGTATTTTTGCATCAATATTCATAAGGGAAATTGGTCTGAAGTTCTCTTTCTTTGTTGGATCTTTGTGTGGTTTAGGTATCAGAGTAATTGTGGCTTCATAGAATGANTTGGGTAGAGTNCCTTCTGTTTCTATTTTGTGGAATAGTTTGAGGAGAGTTGGAATTGGGTCTTCTTTGAAGGGCTGATAGAACTCTGCACTAAACCCATCTGGTCCTGGGTTTTTTTGTTTGTTTGTTTGGGTGACTATTAATGACTGCTTCTATTTCCTTAGGGGAAATGGAACTGTTAAGATCATTAATCTGATCCTGATTTAACTTTGGTACCTGTTATCTGTCTAGGATGTTGTCCATTTCTTCCAGGTTTTCTAGTTTTGTTGAGTATAGCCTTTTATAGTAGGATCTGATGATATTTTGGATTTCCTCAGGATCTATTGTTATGTCTTCCTTTTATTTATGATTTTGTTAATTAGGATGCTGTCCCTGTGCCCTCTAGTTAGACTGGCTAAGGGTTTATCTATTTTGTTGATTTTCTCAAAGAACCAGCTCCTGGTTTGGTTGATTCTTTGAATAGTTNTTTTGTTTCCACTTGGTTGATTTCAGCCCTAAGTTTGATTATGTCCTTCAACTTGGTTGCATTTGCTTCCTTTAGTTCTAAAGCTTCTAGGTGTGCTGTTAGACTGCTTGTATATTCTCTCTCTAGTTTCTTTTTGGCAGCACTCAGAGCTGAGTTTTCCTCTTAGGACTGATTTCATTGTGTCCCATAAGGTTGGGTATGTTGTGGCTTCATTTTCATTAAACTCTTAAAAGTCTTTTATTTCTTTCTTTATTTCATCCTTGACCAAGTTATCATTGAGTAGAGTGTGTTCAGTTTCCACATGAATGTTGGCTTTCTATTATTTATGCTGTTAGTAAAGATCAGCCTTAGTCTGGTGATCTGATAGGGTAATTTGAATATTTTTGTATCTGTTTAGGCCTGTTTTGTGACCAATTGTATGGTCAATTTTGGAGGAGGTACCATGAGGTGCTGAGAAGAAGGTATATCCTTTTGCTTTATGATAAAATGTTCTGTAGATATCTGTTAAATCCATTTATTTCATAACTTCTGTTAGTGTCCATGTGTCTCTGTTTAGTTGCTGTTTCCAGGATCTGTCCATTGGTAAGAGTGGGGTGTTGAAGTCTCCCTCTATTATTGTGTGTGGTTCAATGTGTGCTTTGAGCTTTACTAAAGTTTCTTTAACGAATGTTGCTGCCCTTGCATTTGGAGCATAGATATTTAGAATTGAGAGTTCATCTTGGTAGATTTTACCTTTGATGTGTATGAAGTGCCCCTCCTTTTCTTTTTTGATAACTTTGGGTTGGAAGTCAATTTTAAAAATATGTAACGCTTCACGAATTTGTGTGTCATCCTTGCACATTGGCCATGCTAATGTTCTCTGTATTGTTCCAATTTTTAGTATATGTGCTGCTGAAGTGAGCACACATCCTTAACTTTTATGTGATTGATACAATTTGCTAATAGTTTTAATTGTTCTATTTATTATACCTACCTAATTCTACTGCTTCAACCTCATTTAGTTTTTCTTTATTCTAGAATCCAGGAACCATGAATTTTGTGTTTGTTCTACAGCTGGCTTGAACTACTGAAGGAGACCTGAGACATAAGTGATATGTTTTTAAGTAACTGGCACCTGAAAACCAGCATATTCATCTTACAATTATAATTTTCCCCATATAATTTTGAGATATGATTATTAGAGACTTCAAGGGAGGTGATTGCCCCTTTAAATATTGACAAAGAATTTTACTTTTAGTCTACTTCAAACAAGGATTTCTGATGAGGTTAAGATCCCTTATGTCAATAACAAAAAGAAAGCAAATATTCTAAGAACTGGAGTTCTCAAGCATAGTTCAGGAGGGCAGATGATTAAACTGAAAGATATGCAAACATTTGGGACACCACATTTTCCTATGGGTTTTAAATGTTTTTGGATGGCTTCAATTTTTAACTTCTTCTATAACCATTTCTTTGATTATTAGTAAGTTAAACAATTGTGAGAAGAAATTTATCTTGCAATGTGACAATAAAATTAAAAATGTCTTCCCCTCATTCTTAATAAAAGTTTATTCTAGATAGTAGATTAAATATCTGACTATACAAAACTAAGCATAATTATTTCAAGACATATCCATTTATCTTTGACATAGAAAAATATACTGTGAGATAAATTTCTTATATTTAAATTTAAAAAAATCTTCACCAAAAAAATCTTGGTAGAGAATTATAATTATAGACAACACTAAAGGTATTTGGAAAATGCATACACACACACACACACACACACACACATTCATATATATACATATATTAGATTTTGCCTATGAAGAAGTTTTGACAATAAAAGACTATGGGTTCCATCAAAGTTGATAAACATCCTATCTGAGTAAAAGAAGCTTCCACATGAAAGGCACAATAAAGGAAGGAAGAAACACAGAAAGAAAGGGAGATGATGAAGAAAGCTGAAACTCCATGCATGGAGACAAATGATTCATCAGACTGACAGAATGAAAACCTTGATGCTGAAATGGACATTTGCTGAAGTAAAGATGATCAGGACTGCAATTATGAAGATTCATTGCCATTGCATCAAGAGATCCTCATGAGGACATTTGGACTGCTAAGTTTATAAGACTGATAATTGTTTCTCTTGTCATTTTTAAAGTGTCAATTTTCAGCTTAAACAGAAAAGAAGATGTAGAGGAATATTAACCCAGCATTGTGACTGCTCTGGCAAGGGACCACATCTGAATACTTTCTAGGTCTGTTTGATCTTGGTGGAATACAGACATTTTATACCTCTCTAATACCTTTATCTGTAATAAAGATATGCCCTTAGTACATACCTTTTGTACCAAACAGTGGGTAAGATTAGTTTGTAGGAGGAAGCACCCATGTTTGAAGGTGATGTCTAATTGAGGAAGGGCACTTCAGCAAGTGTAGTTCAGCTGAGTTAAGACAAGGAGTAGAGTTCATTTGAGTTCATGTAGCTCAATTGAGTTCCTCTAGTTAGTGAAGTCAGTGCAATTCAGTTCATGAAATTCAGAGTCAGTTTTTCCATACAGAGCACTTCAATGAAAAGCTGACAAAAGACAATTTGAATCAGTCAGCTTGGAGAGAAGTTTTAGCAAGAATAACTGAGTTGAACCAGTCAGCCAGAGTTCAGAAGGGTTTGGAAAGCGTGAATTTATTCAACATTAAGTTTCTGAGATGACAATTACAACCAGTAAATAGAAGTTCTTTTACAGTAAGGCTATTCAGTAGAAAGGAATTCATGTTTGGTGCTGTAATTTCTAGCAATTTTTATGACTGGGGAGATCAAAAATCTTAGATAGCAATCTACTATTGTTACTTTCCTAGAGTAGTATAATTTGCAATTACATTACAAACATGTCTCCTTACATGCACAGATAAATATAGACATTTTTCATCATCAAAAAATTTTCTGATACAAAAACCATTAGCAGAAATGCAGAGCCATCAGAATTCAGAGAACAACATACTGTAGTGTTAACATTCCGAACCAATATATCTAAATTGAATCCTCTGTCTCATATGTTCAGGAAATATCACAGAGGAGGAAGCAGAAAAAATTTAAGGGCCAGAGGACTAGAATTCTGCTGATAGAACCTTCAATCAGGTTATGTTGTGCTAACAAAATCTCAACAATATTAGCACATCTAAGAAGACAAGAAAAAGAGAAACATCAGTTGACATGATAATGGATATGGAGAAATAGCACAAGGTTTCTCCCTTGGATGAAGAACTATAAAGAACTGATGGCTGCTGAGAAAAATGAATCCATTTTCTGTTGTGGATAGCCTTGGGGCTAATTATATTTGATGTTAATTCTGTTCTCCTGTGAGGGGTTGTGAACACTCAGGTGATTTCCTGCAAACCTGCATCCCACTTTAATTTGTAAAATAAAGGAGAGCTGATGATTGGGAAGATAAATGGGAAGGTGGAGCAGGAGGTGAGGGAGAGAGAAGGACAAAATGGAAGAGGGAGAGGACGCAGAAGGGGAGGAAGAAGGAGAAAAGTGGAGCAGAAGCACATGGCCTGGAGAAACCGTAAGTTCTAAGGGGTCTCATAATCTGTGGAAGATGGTAGTGTAGTGGTAAATCTGCCCAATCTAGGCACACAGCATGTAATCATATTAACTATGTTGTGTTTTCATTGTCAGGGCATAATTAGGTTGGAAAGATTTACTGCCACAGTTTTCTCCAATGACAAGCCCCTAGATAGGCTAGCCAATCCAAACTTGTCAAAAAGAAAGCCACAGCAGAATGTAAACATAAATATTAAGGAAGAAGAAAAGGAGCTCATGAATCTGGACTGGATTGACAAGAGTGGGAGCATTGCCAGAGTGAGGAAGGAATACTGAGGACAGACAGTATGAGTGTTGTAGAGTCTCATAAACAAAATCCAAGAAAATGCAATTATCTGAGAAATAAGTGGAGAAAAACATATATAAATATTGAGAAAAGATATTTTAAACAAAACTCAAAGTATCACTCATAGTATAAAATAACTGCTAAATGTGAAGTATTTTTCTTTTTCACCTACAATGGTCAAAAACATTTGCAGGAAAAATATTTAGAGGAAAAATTTAAAAATAAAAAAATTAAACAGTAAAATAACTGCAAATATCAATTATCTTGATAATGAAAAACATTACAATTCTGATATGTTATCACATGTATTAGTAGTTTGGATAAACTATAAGTCTGTTTTGCCTAGAATGTGGTAAATTATTGTCTTAGTCAGGGTTTCTATTCCTGTACAACATCATGACCAAGAAGCAAGTTGGGGAGGAAAGGGTTTATT
>NC_034606.1:13836128-13838774 GCF_900095145.1 Mus pahari | reverse complement strand
TATATATATATATATATATATATATATATATATATATATATATTATTTTGAGTTATGTATGTATGTAATCTTTGGTTTAGTAATTTGTCAATATTCTTTAAAGTTTAGTATGTGTCCTTTCCAATAGCCTAGAATAATTATTTCTATAACTTTGCTTTTTGTGGGTGCAGCAAACTTTTATTGATAGTATTCAAGAGAGTAGAGAGGACTCCCTAAGCGCCTCCTGTTATTATGGGGTCTGGGATGGAAATTGTCAGGGAGATGCTCAGTATTGGAGGCCTAGTTGGGATAGAGATTCGTCAGCAACCAAGGGCCTCTCTCAGTGCCCTTGCTGGGGTGGGTAGTCAAGGGTATTTTACTCATTGGAGGCCATGTAGGACATGAGGTTCATGAACCTGTTGCTGTAGTAGTATTCATTGTTGTACCAGGAAATGAACTTTACAAAACTGTCATTGAGAACTATGCCAGCCCCAGCATCAAAGGTGGATGAGTGGGATTTGAGGTCAAAGTCGCAGGAGAAAACCTAGTCCTCAATGTAGCCCAGAATGCCCTTTAGTTGGACCCAGATGCCTGCTTCCTTGCCTTCTTGATGCCATCATACTTGGCAGGTTTCTCCAGGTAGCATGTCAGATCCTCAGTGAAACAATGGGGATAGAAACACAAAAGATCATGCCAGTGAGTTTCCTGTTCGGCTCTGGAATGACCATACCCACAGCCTTGGCAGCACCAGTGGATGCAGGTATGATATTCTAGGCAGCACCATGTCCATCACACCACAGCTTTCCAGAGGGACCAGCCACAGTCTTCTGACTGGAAGCGATGGCATGGACCATGGTCTTGAGCCCTTCCATGATGCCGAAGTTCTATTATAATATACTCAGTGGTTAATTATATTGTTCAAAATTAAAACATTAAACCACATATGTGTTTATAGAAAAAAATAAATAATTTTTTACAAGACAGAACATAATAATATTACATAACAAATACGTGTACCCAAACTTCAGACTTCTACATGGAAAATGTGGAAATGTAATATGCAATAATTAAAACACAATGCAGCATAAACAGTCTATATAAACATTACCATTATTGAAGTTGTACACATTTTAGTGCTGCGTGTATGTGTTGTCAAATATAAAAACACAGATGTGTGACCTTTCAGTCAACCTCATGACACTTTATTTTTGGAAAATATTCTTGCTGTAACAGTGAATAATGGTTTACTTCTATAACAATTTCTGAAATATGTGTCATAAATTTTAGTGGGAACATATTCTTGGTAAATTACTATATTATTATGTACAAGATGAAATTCTGTGCATATTAAATTTCTGTGGCCACAATGAAAGAATAATGTAACTTACTGACTTGAAACTACAGTTATTTATCTCATTTTTGTCAATGTAGGCACACACAATCCATTTCATAAGCAATCAAGCAAGTCGTGTCAGGATAATACTCACTCTGTAGGTGACAGTGAATTCTCTCTTTCTGGGATTCTCTAACTTTTATTTGTACCCATCTCCTCAGAGACTGCCCCACCTAGGGATCCATCCCACCTGAAGACACCAAACCCAGAAATGTTCCTGTCCAAAAAAAGACATGGACAAAAAATGGAAAAGAGTTTGAAGGAAAGGCCACCTAGGGACCACTCCACCTAAGGATCTATCCTTTATGCAGACACCAACCCCCCATATTATTGCTGAAGCCAAGAATTGTTTGCTGACAGGATCCTGGTAGAGCTGTCCCCTAAGAGGCTCTGCCAGCACCTGACCAAAACAGATGCAGATTCTCACAGCCAACCATTAGACTGAGCCTGGAGACCTCAATGGAAGAGTTAAGGGAAGGACTAAGGAGCTGAACAGAATTGCAGTCCCATAGGAAAAAACAACAATATCTACTAACCTGACCACCCAGAGTTCCCTGGGTCTAAACCACCAACCAAAGAGTACATATGGGGTTACCGATGGTTACAGCTACATATGCAGCAGAGGATGAGGGATGAGCTTATCTGGCATCAATGGAAGAAGAGGTCCTTGGTCCAGGGGAGGTGTGGTAACCCGGTATAGTGAGGTGGGAATGGGAGGCGGGTAAGGCAGCACCCTCATTGAGGCATAGGGGATGGGATGGGGCGCTTGTGGAGTGGAAAGCACATTTAAAATATAAATAAATAACCAATAACAAGAAAAAGAATAATTTCATTCTGATTTTGCCTCCTTTTCTCCTCTCTTGCATTTGTCTATTTCTTTAATGTGTTGTGTTTTCTATTTTCAATTTTACAATGTGTATTCATGTATAGAATTGGGTTCTATGGGAATATTTTAATGACTATATAATATTCGTTTAACATATTTCCTTGCATTTTTCCTCTCCTCATCTTTCTCCACCCATCTTCCAATACCCTTGTATGTTCAGCTAGATAGATTCACATCTATGTTAAGGTTATATGCACCTACATGATTTCATGTATCCATATGAAATCTAGGAGCCACAGATAAGAGATAAAATGTGATATTTATTATTATAAGACTAGCAATTTGTATAACACAATAACCTCCAGTTGCGTGCATTTTCTTCTTCTCTTTTTTTAAATCTCTCTCTCTCTCTCTCTCTCTCTCTCTCTCTCTCTCTCTCTCTCTCTCT
>NC_034606.1:13821149-13836044 GCF_900095145.1 Mus pahari | reverse complement strand
AAGACCAAGGAGCCTCTCTTCCCTATGATGGCTGATTAGGCCATCTTCAGCTACATATACAGCTAGAGACTTGAGCTCAGGGGGTACTGGTTAGTTCATATTGTTGTTGCACCTGCAGGGTTGCAGCCCCCTACACCACCTTGGGTACTTTCTCTAGCTCCTCCATTGGGGGCCCTGTCTTCCATCCAATAGCTGACTGTGAGCATCCACTTCTGTGTTTGCCAGGCACTGTCATGGGCAAATGAATGTATCTGGAGGATATCATCCTTAGTAAGGTAACTCGATTTTTGATACAGGGATTCTCTATGTAGCCCTGGCTGTCCTGGAAGTCACTCTGTAGACCAGGCTGGCCTCGAACTCAGAAATCCACCAGCCTCTGCCTCCCAAGTGCTGATATTAAAGGTGTGTGCCACCACTACCCAGTGCATTTTTCTTCAAATAGCATAGTCTTGTTCACATCTTATGGAAACACTTGTGACAGATATATAATTCATCTGGAAGATCTAGATTAAGTTCGTGTTGACCTTCTCATTCCTTCCCAATCTTTGCCATGTAAGATCATATCTACATTTTCCAGATATTGAAAAATTAAATCGCTGCTAGAAGACAAAGATGTTCATTACTCAGTTAATAATAAAACAAAGAAGTTAAATTAAACAAAAAACAATTACTGCTAATTTTTGATTCATGCAGACAATTAATAAGCAATAAATAATAATTAAGCAAGTTTCTTAACTAAATGATGCTTACAGTGCTGTTGTAGGGTGGGAAATTACTCAATTAAGTATGATGAAGACTATGAAGTAAGTGTATAATGTAGTCAAGGATATTAATAAGAGAGCTGCTAAATCTAGAAAGTTCTTTCTGACTCGTTTTAGTTACCACCAGGAGTGTCTGGTAAACTTGAGCTGCGAACAACCAAGAAAAGAGCTGTAGCTGTCTGGAGCATGCAAAGGAACTTGAAGCATTCTGAAGTTTTTGATATTTCTCTCTCCAACATTCTTTGTTGCTTTGGAAACACTGACAACAGTGAAGGCTAGAGTCAAATTAATAGCCTGATCTGAGGCTAGATAAATGTTGTAATTTGCATGAAATGGAATAGACTTGCCATAGTTTGCATTTAGTTGTTATGTGATGACATTGAAACAAAGTGCATAAGTACCATGAGATATGTTTTTGCTATATCAGAAGCAGTCAAATAGCAATTATAGGTATCAGTGAGAAGGAAGTCTCTTAACATAAAACAGTAAAAGTGTATAATGATAAAAAAAAAACCCTTGAAAATTCTTTCCATTCCCCAAATATACATATTTCAAAGTCTATGGAAATGGAAAGAGTCTGTGCCTGCAAGACATAATAGCAAGGTCACTCATTGAACAGAAATAATTTGCAGGTGAGGAAAGGTGAATTTGACTGGAGAATCCTGAAAGGAGGAAATAAATGAGGAAGCATAATCGATAGATGAAGGGCGGGAGGTCGGTAACCAGTAGCAATGCTGATTTGTGTAGGAATTTCATGTGAAGAATATGTAAAGGCTCTCTTTTGAAGTGTAACCCTTCCAAGTATAATAGAAGTCTAAACATTTCAGAGAAAACATTCAAAACAATTTGCAACTGAATGTTTTTGCCTGGAAATATTTCAGAATGTCAAATTAGGGTCAGATTCTAAGAATTTTCATGATCTTGTTGAGACTTGTGAAATTGTAGCAACAGTCTACAGCCCATGTTTTTTTTAAACAGGAAAAAATAAACAATACTGTGTCTACTTGATCCTGTGTCTACTTCAGTCATCAGTTGGCCTAGCCTATTTGCCACAGTGCCTCAAATGAGGAATGTTAGCATCCAATGATGAAGGGCATCCTTTCTCTGAATTACTTGATCAGAAAACTATAATTTTTGAAGTTAGAAGACAGGAAACAACTAAAATTTAAAAGAGGTACTTATCTCTTTTCAGTTGAAAACAATTTGTTGTTCATACTTGTTTAAAAATACCTTAATATTCTGGCTTCCAAGAATGTGAATATTCAGTTTGTTCACATAATTTTTAATGTTATTTTGGGGGAAATTTATTTTAAAAATTTGATTTCTAGTTTAATTTTGATTTTTTTTTTCTGGATTTAGAACTATATCTGAGTAGGCAAAACATTTCTTCTCCTTTATTTTGAATTTTGTTAAATGTCAAATTGTTTGTTAAACATTGTATCCAAATTCTCAGCTCTGTTGCAGTGAAAAATATTTAAGTTTTCCTGAGGAAACTCCTTTACTTTCTTTACAGCAGTTACAACTGTGGCTGTGCAGAATTCTGAGAGGTAGCTCTTCAGAACCAGTGGCATAATGTATACTTCTTTTAGTTGCTACTTACTATCATAATGTAGGAATATATACATATTATATATGTCAAAAAGTGTTCAGGACCAGGTAGTGGACTATCACTTTGGAAATAGCCATTCATTCTTTACAAATGTTCTCACCAATGAACTCTATTCTGAAGACTTTAACTACTGTAAATAGGATTGCCAGAGGTCTGTATTTGAAAGTGATCTTCATGAAGTGAAAATGCTTTACAATCCCTAAATTCATGTTAAATATGTAAATATATTTTTATTGATAATAATATATTGTTTATATATATCCCAAATGTTACTGGCCCTTGAAGTCCCTCCCCGCAGAAGAGTCACCCATCCCACTCCTCTTTGCCTCTGAGAGAGTGCCTCCTCTGGGCGTCCCACTGTCCTAGGGCATCAAATCTTTATAGGACTAGACACAACTTTACCCACTGAGGCCAAACAAGGCAGTCTTCTACTACATACGTGTCAGGGGCCTCATACCAATCCATCCATTCTCTTTGGTTGGTGGCTTAATCTCTGGGAGCACCCAGGGGTCTAGGTCTTCCTGTGGGGTTGCCTATTCATTTCTTTCAATCCTTCCCCCAACTCTTCCATAGAGTTCCTGACCCCAGACCAATGCTTGGCTGCCTATATTAGTCAGTTTCTAGGTTTTCTTAGTGGACAGCCATGCTAGACTCCTGCCTGTAATCACAACATGGCATCAGTAATAGTGTCAACGTTTATTACCCACCCAATGAATCCCAATTATGTTGGTCACTAGATGGCCTTTCCTTCTATCTCTGCTCCAGTTTTTGTCCCTGCATTTCTTTTAGACATTAACAATTCTGGTTTGAAAATTTGAAGGTGGTTTGGTGTACCCACCCCTCCACTGGGGCTTTGTCTAACTACTAAAGGTGGTCTATTCAGATTCCATCTCATTACTGTTGAACATTTAGTCTAAGGTATCGAATATGAGTTCTAGGTGTCTCCCACATCCCAGGTTTCTGGAACTTTCTAGAGGTCCCACACAATCTACAACATTAGGACCTGCACATTTCCACTCATTTTCCTTGCTCTTTGGAGTTCTCTCCAGTCTCCCCTATATAAGATACTGTTCCCCTTTTCCCTCCCATCTCCCACTCTGGTCCTTTGTTCCCTCTGCCTCCCATGTTTATTCTGTTCCCCCTTCTAAGTGTGATTAAAGCATCCTCATTTCAGCCTGCCTTCTTGCTTAACTTCTTAGGGTCTGTGGAGTGGATCACAGGTATTCTGTAACTTTGGATAATATCCACTTATCAGTGAGTACATACTATGCATGTCCTTTTGGGTAGGGTTTGCTTCACTCAGATGGTATTTTCTAGTTCCATTAATTTGCCTGGAAAATTCATGACATCCTTGTTTTTATTCATGATATTATGAATAGTATTCCACTGTATAAATGTATCACATTTTCTGTGTCTATTTTTTGTTTGAGGGACATCTGGGTTTTTAAGCTTTTGGCTATTACACATAAGGCTTCTATAAACATAGTGGAACATGTGTCCTTGTTACCACATGGTAGTAATATATTTTGAGTACATGCTCAGATGCAGGGGTCGTATAGCTGGGTCTTTAGGTAGAACTATTTCCAATTTTCTGAGGAACCATCAGATTGACTTCCAGAATCTTTATACCAGTTTGAAAAAAGTGAAGATCTTTCCCAACCTGTATGTTGTCATTTTGTCCTATTAACAGTGTCCTTTGCCTTATAGAATCTGTTCAGTTCAATAAGGTCCCATTTGTGAACTATTGACCTTAGAGCCTGAGCCATTGATGTTCTATTCAGGAAATTTCCCCCTCTGTCAATGTTTTAAGGCTATTTCCTACTTTCTCTTCTATTAGATTCAGTGTATCTAGTTTTATCTTGAAGTTCTTGATCAAATTGGACTTGAGCTTTGTGCAGGGTGATAAATATGGATCCATTTTCATTCTTCTACATATATATATATCCAGTTAGACCTGCACCATTTTATCTAGATTTTCCAGTTTTGTCAAGTATAGGCTTTTATAGTAAGAGCTGATGAATTTTTGAATTCCCTCAGTTTCTGTTGTCATGTCTCCTTTTTCATTTCTGGTTTTGTTAGTTTGGATACTGTCTCTTTACCCTTTGGTTAGCTTTCTAAAAATTTATCTTCTTGATTTTTCTCAAAGAAACACCTCTTGTTTTGGGTTCTTTGTATCATTCTTTTTGCTTCCAATTGGTTGATTTCAGCCCCAAGTTTGGCTATTTCCTATCTACTTCTTTTAGATGTGTTTCCTTGTTTTTTCATTCTAGAAATTTCCATGGTGCTGCTAAGTTGCTAGTATAGGACCTTTCCTTTTCTTTATGAAAGCCCTTAGTGCTATGAATTTTCCTCTTAACACTGCTTTCATTGTGTCTCATTAATTTGTGTATGCTATGCCTTCATTTTCATTGAATTCTAGAAAGTCTTTAATTCCTTTCTTCATTTCTTCCTTGACCAAATTATAATTAAAGAAAGGGTTGTTCAATTTTTCTAAAGAAGGTTCTATGAGATACTGAGAATAAAGTATATATATTTTGTTTTGAGGTGAAATATTCTATAGGTATATTTTACTTGGTTCATAACTTCTGTTAGTTTTACTTTGTCTTTATTTAGTTTCTGTTTTATTTCACCGGTAAATTGTTAAGAGGCAGGGGTTGAAGGCTCCACTATTATTTTGTGGGATTCACTCTATGTTTTGAGCTCTAATAAAGTTTCTTTTATGACTGTGAAACACTTACATTTGGGATATAGATGGAACAAATTGAGACATTAATTTATGGGTCTTTCCTGTGATGAGTATAGAATGTCCTTTCCCATCTCCTCTGATTACGTTATTAGATACTAGAATGGCTATTCACTCCTGCTTGTCTCTAGACCCTTTGCTTGAAAAACCTTTTTCCAGCCCTTTACTCTGAAATAATGTCTGTCTTTTTTTCTGAGGTATGTTACTTTTATGCAGCAGAATGAGGGATCCTTTTTATGTATCCAGTGTGTTAGACTGTCTCTTTATTGGAGAATTGAGTGTATTGATGTTGAGAGATATTAATGACCAATGATAGTTCCTGTTATGTTATTTTTTGAATTGGTATTATATGTGTGTGATTCTTTTGTATTTATTGTGAAATAATTAATTTCTTGTGTTTTCATTGGTGTAGTTACTCTCCTTTTGTTGGAGTTTTTGTTTTGTTTTGTTTTGTTTTGTGTTTTCCTAGTATCTTCGGTATGGCTGTATTATCTAAATTATTTAAATATTATCTAATATTATCTATATTATCTAAATTTGGTTTTGCCATGGAATATCTTGGTTTCTCTTTCTATGATTATTGACAGTTTTTCTGGGTATAGTTGTTTGGGCTGTCATCTGTAGTCTCTTAGTGTCTATAAGACATCTGTCTAGGATCTGATGACTTTTAGAGTTTCTGTTGAGAATTCAGGTGTAATTCTGATAGGTCTTCCTTTATATGTTACTGGGACATTTTTGACTCCAGCTTTTAATATTGTTTCTTTGTTCTCTACATTTAGTGTTTTAATATTATAAGGTTGGAGGATTTTCTTTTCTGGTCCAATCCATTTGGTGTTATGTTCATTGCCATCTCTTTCTTTAGGTTAGGGAATTCCCTTCTATAATTTTTTTCAAGAGACTTTCTGGCCCTTTGAACCTCTCTTTTCTTCCTATTATTCTTAGGTTTGGCCTTTTCATTGTGTACCGAATTTCCTGGATTTTTGAGTTAGAAACTTTTTACATTTGGCATTTTCTTTGAAGAATGTATCAATGTCTTCCATGCCTGAGATTCTCTCTTCTATATTTTGTATTCTATTGGTGATGCTTGTTTCTGTAATTCATGTTGTCTTTCCTAGATTTTCTGTCTGGAGGGTTCCCTCCCTTTGTGATATTTTTTTATTTTATTTTATTTATTTATTTATTGCTCTTGGACTATTTTATTATTTCCTTTGCCTATTTGTCTGTAGTCTCCTGTATTTCTTTAAGGGATTTATTCATTTCCTTTTTGAGGTCTTCTGTCTGTTTCCCCGTGTTTCCTCTATTGCTTTAAGGGAATTATTTATATATTCCTTAATGGCACCTATAATCATCATGACATGGGAATTAAGGGCAGAATCTTGCTCTTCAGTTCCTTTCTATGGTAGGAGAACTGGGTTATAACTAACAAATTGTATTGGCTTTTATTGATTACATTGTTGGGCTTATCATTTGGCATCTGGTTGACTCTGGTTTTAACTGGCCTGTTTGTCATGGATTGAAATATCTCATTTCTTGGACTTTGTGGAGGGTCTCAGCTGTTCTGGGTATTGGGGAGGGACACCTCACCTGTGTCTCTGGTTAGAACAGACCTCCTGGATACAGGCAGAGTTATGGAGTCAGAGAGTTGTCATACTGATCTGTCATGGGTGCAGGTGGAGCTTCAGACAGGAAAGGTGATGAAGCCCTGGCAGGGCAGGTCAACTCAAATATATTTTTGAAAGAAATTTATTTTGTAGAGAAGATTCATTAAAAGAATTCTTCTGGAAATGATAGAAATACCAGTGAGTATTTTGAAATTGCATGAAAGCTAAGCTGCAGCTATGGCATGCCTTATACTGATGGCATCAAATAATGTAAGGATATACAACCATTTTTGATACTCACTACAAGATTTCTTTGAATTTTTCACATGTCATCAGTATGTCAAAATATCATACATTAGAACTTGCAATCAAATTTTGATGCATTATCTATGTGTTTGTTACTTTGTTGGATAATTATTACTTATATAACTTTTAATACATTTAGCAAATATATATGATCAGTATAACTTGTTATTTATTATTTCAAGTAAACTTATATATCATTTTTCCACATAGTAGAAATCACATGTATTTTTGTTTTATTTTATTTTGACCTTAGTTAGACAGGATGAAGAGAGTTCTGCATAGGTTAGGATTTTACATTATTCTTTCAAGTATTTCTTGACATAAAGAGCTGCAATTTCGAAAATGACATGATTACTTACGTGAAGACAGGGTCAGTTTGATTTGTCACATTCTCTGCATTATTCAGCACAATCCTTGGTATGAATCATATAAACATTTCGCCAGTACATATTCAAATGGAATCCCAGCAGGAGACAAGCTTCACTATCCTCTGAGGCAAAGGAAACATACAAACAGGAAAATTTCAACAGCATCTTTTAACTCTGCCTTTGAGTGATTTTGCCTCCTCTCTCAAGCCACCATTTCAGATTCCCATGTGTGAAAGGAATAACATTTGCCTCTTGAGAGAGTTGTCATGAGATAAAGCAGCAGAGAAGACTAGTTATTCCACATTAGATATTAACCTGAACTCCAATAAAGAAAAGCAGCTTATAGTTAATCACAAAGTCATTTAGATAAATAACTGCAGTTGCCTAATCTCTATACAATAAGAAGTATCACGGTCTATGGACTGACCAAATGACCTGCCCATCTTTGGATCCCATGGGTGGGCACCAAACCCTGACACTATTGCTGATGTCATGCTCTGCTTGTAGACATGAGCCTTGCATGGCCGTCAACTAAGAGGCTCTACCAGCAGCTGACTGAGATGGATGCAGATACTCACAGTACCTGAGGTCACAGATGCTTATGGAAGAGTTAGGGGAAAGATAGAAGGAAATAAAGAGGATGGCAACCCCAAGGAAGACCAACAGTGTCAACTAACCTGGACCCCTGGAAGCTTAGACAAAATCACCAACCAAAGAGAATATACTGGTTGGTATGAGGCCCCTGGCATATATGTCACAGAGGACTGTCTTATCTAGCCTTAGTGGGTAAGTTTGTGCCTAATCCTGTAGAGTATTGATGCCCCAGGGAGGTAGGATGATCAGGGATGGGTACCCTCTTAGAGGCAAAGGAGATAGGGGGCAGAATCCTACAAGGGGAACTAGGCCTGGGGATAACATTTCTGGTTTAAGTAAACATTAATAGTAGTAGTAGTAGTAGTAGTAGTAGTAGTAGTAGTAGTAGTAGTAATGATAATAACAAGGAAAGAAGGATCATGAAGATTATGTTTTGAGCCACTATACATAAAACAAACAGAAGTTAAATCTATTTAATTTCCAGGATTTCTCTTCAGTTTTGCCCAAATATCTTGTTTAGTCACGAGAATGTGATGTAAATTAAATCATATAGTATCACTATATTAGGATCTATCTGTTTAGTGAGATGTAAAAGTATTTCTTTTATCAAATATTTCATATACCATATAATAATGTAATAAATATAATACACCATAATATAAACATAAATTGAATAGCTCTTTCTTTGTGAGTACATGACTAGAATTTTAGTATTTTCCTAGTAGCCTTTTTCCACTTTAATGAGTCATTTCTTATCTCCTCAGATTAGTGTTGGTTTGAATTCTTTTTTGTCAGCTATTACAATTTGTATGCCTGCTTGAATCATTGTTCCATTTTCTTAGAATAACTTCTTGCCTCCCTGAAATCTTAGGTGGTATCCAACATTGATGGTGATATATGTTTCTTGGATAGAATACAAGGATTGGTCTAGTATTTTTCTCATTTAACAATATTAATTACTATGTTGCAGTAGTTACTCAAGTGCTTCATTAGAATAACCACTGTGTCAAGAACTTGATGTTATAATCACATTCTGTTTGCCATTCATACATATAATAACCATGTCTTTTTACTAGGAGATTTGTATTATTAATATTTAGAGTTATTTTTAAACAATGAGTATTAATAAATTTGCTATTGTTTTCTTAGGTATCTTTGGATTAAGAGTACTGGAATTGTTCATTTTCTGTACCATTTTGAGTGTTTTAATCTTCTCTTCAAACTAAAGCACTCCTTTCACTACCTTCTGCAAAGCTAATTCAGTGCTCATAGACTCTTTAAATCTCTTTCCATTATGCAGAGTTTTGTTTTTCTCCTTTAAAGAGTTGCTCACATTTCCATTGCATTTTCTTTTTGTTTTATTTACCTTAACCACATCACAATTAAAACCATATACTACTAAGTCATCTTAATGCTTAAAATTGCCAAGAGCTTTTTTCTTTTAAATGAACAAAGCCTTTTCATTTTCCTGTTATAATCAGGACAGATGGAATCTCTTGTACACTATTCTGTTCTCAGCTCTTCAGCAGTGTCCATCGGTGCATGGGATGCTGGAGGCTGGGAACCTGGTGCCTAGGACTGCCCCTTGTCTACCACCTGCCCAGTGGGGTCAGTGTCTCCACCCAGTCAGACACCCACCCTGGGCCGCGTCAGACTTCCTGAGTCTACACTCCCAGAGCACCGGACCTCTTGCGGGACACCGGTTTTCTCCCATTACCCTTTATTCCCCTTGCGCCCATGGCCCCACAAGGTATATCATACTTTTTATTAGATTATGAAAGTATGAGCTCATTGATTTTTAAACTCTAGTACAGCAACATGAACATTATTGAACTTACTAGAGGTCTTTCTTTCATGTTAAAAAGTATATAAAATGAAACAATCCCTCTAAACTCAAGGACCAGACAAGACTGCACACTCTCTCCCTACCTATTCAATATAGTACTAAAAGACCTAGACAGAGCAATTACACAAAAAATGGGAGTTAAAGGGATACAGACTAGAAAGGAAGAAGTCAAAATTTCACTATTTGCAGATGATATGATAGTACACTTAAGTGTTCCCAAATTTCCACTAGAGAAGAGAGCTCCTAAACATAAACAACTTCAGCAAAGTGGCTGGATATAAAATTAGCTCAAACAAATCAGTAGCCTTCCTCTACACAAAGGATAAACAGGCTGAGAATGAAATTAGAGAAACGACATAGTTCACAATAGTCACAGACAATATAAAATACATTGGTGTGACTCTACCCAAGAATGTCAAAGATCAGTATGACAAGAACTTCAAGTCTCTGAAGAAAGAAGTTGAAGATGATCTCAGAAGATGGAAAGATCTCCAATACTCATAGATTGGCAGAATTAATATAGTAAAAAGGGTCATCTTTCCAAAAGCATTCTACAGATTCAATACAATCCCCATCAAAATTCCAACTCAATTTTCATAAATTCAGAAATTTAGAAAGTTAGTTAAATTTGAAAATCCATTTGGAATGACAAAAAACCCAGGATAGAAAAATTTTTTCTCAACAATAAAAGAACTTCTGGCAGAATCACCATCCATACTATTACAGAGCAATAAAAATTTAAAAAAAGAAAAGAAAAGAAAAGAAAACTGTGTGGTATTGGTACAGAGCCAGACAGGTAGATCAATGGAATAGAATTGAAGGCCCCAGAAATGAATTCACACACCTACGGTCATTTGATCTTTGACAAAGGAACTTAAACCATCCAGTGTAAATAAGACAGCATTTAAAACAAATTGTCCTAGTTCAACTGGCAGTCAGCATATATAAGAGTACAAATCCACCCATTCCTTTCTACTTTCACAAAGCTCAAGTCCGATCAAGGAACTCCACATAAAACCAGACACACTGAAACTTATAGAGGAGAAAGTGGAGAAGAGCCCCAAACACATGGGTATAGAGGAAATTTTTCTTAACAGAACACTAATGGCTTATTCTCTAAGATCAACCATAGACAAATGGTACCTTACAAAATTGCAAAGCTTCTGTAAGGGTAAGGACACTGTCAATAGGATATAACAACAGTCTACAGATTGGGTAAAGCTCTTTTACCAATCCTATCTCCAATAGAGGGCTAATAACCAATATATACAAAGAACTCAAGAAGCCAGACTACAGAAAATCAAATAACACTATTAAAATTGGGATACAGTGGTAAATAAAGAATTTTCAACTGAGGATTATCTAATGGCTAAAAAGCACCTAAATAAATGTTCAACATCCTTAGTCATCAGGAAAATGCAAATCAAAACAACTCTGAGATTCCACCTCATACCAGAAAGAATGGCTAATATCAACACCTCAGGTGACAACAGATGCTGGCAAGGACATGGAAAAAGAGGAACACTCCTCCATTGTTGGTGGGATTATAAACTGGAACAACCCCTCTGGAAATCAGTCTGGTTATTCCTCAGAAAATTGGGCATAGTACTACCTGAGGACCAAGCTATACCACTCCTGGGAATATACCCAAAAGATTCTCCAATATATAACAAGGACACACGCTCCCCTATGTTCATAGCGGCCTTTTTTATAATATGTAAAAACTGGGAAGAACCTAAATGTCCTTCAACAGAGGAGTATATCCTGAAAATATGGTACATTTACACAGTGGAGTATTGTCCCAACCCACGGGACAGTCGAATAGGGACTTGAGAGGCACCTGGAAGAGAATGGGGGACAAGAAACGCAAAGAACGGACAGTAAGACTGTACTGTTCAAGCTGTCAAAATTGTATTTTTCTCACACAGGTTATATACTCATAGGAGCAGGAAGGGGGTTGGAGGGGGGTCGCTTTGTCTCTGGGTAATACACCTGTTCCCAGGAACAGGATATTGACTGGGTAAACAGTTCAGCAGGAATATGAGAACAGAATGGGATATTACCTATCCATAAGATTTACAGCTATTTGCTCTCCATTGACTTCAGGATCTATGTCTATTTATACTCAGCTGGGCTAGTACTTTCCCACAGAGGCCAAGACTTCATTCCAGAAGGCACTTAAGGCAGTTAAAGTTCAAACAAGCTCGCTCTCAACAGAGTACTACTCAACTATTAATAACAATGACATCATAAAATTCTTAGACAAAGAGATGGACCTAGAAAATATCATCCATGGGTTGCTACTGAGCTAACCCAGTCACAAAAGACCATACATAGTATGTATACTCACTGATAAGTGGATATTAGCCTAAAAGCTCAGAATACCTAAGATACATTTCACAGATCATATGAAGCTCAAGAAGGAGGACCAAAGAAAGAGTGGATGCTTCAGTTCTTCTTAGAAGGGGCATAAAATACTCATAGGTGGTAGAGGGCACGAGGGTCTTGGGAGGAAGAGAGGAGGAGGATGGTAATGGGGGTGGGAGGATCAGGTATGGGAGGAGACTGGGATGACATATAGAGGGCCACAGATTTGAGCAGTGGTATGTAGCAATGGGGCATGGGGAATTGGGGATAGCTACCAGCTAGTCCCAGATTCCAGGAAAGAAATAGGCTCCCAGGACCCAACAGGGATGAGATTAGCTGAAATGTACAACAAAGGGGAAGGAGAACCTGTAAAGACAATATCCAGAAGTTAGGCAAGACACCTGGTTGTGGGCTGGAACCACCCACTTATTTTCAAATTTTTAACCCAGAATTGCTCCTTTGTAAAGGAAATATGGAGACAACGTGTGAAGCAGAGACTGAAGGAGAAGCCATCCAGAGACTGCCCCATCTGAAGATTCATCACATATACACACACCAAACCCAGACATCATTTCAGATGCCTAGAAGTGCTTGCTGACAGAAGCCTGATATAGCTGTCTTCTGAGAGGCTCTGCCAGAGGCTGACAAATACAGAGGGGGTGCTCACATCCAAACATTGGACTGAGTCTGTGGTCCCCAATGGAGGAGTTAGAGAAAGGACTGATGGACCTGAAAGGGTTTGTCACCCCATAGGAAAAACAACAATATCCACCATCCAGATCCCCCACCCTTGAAATCACAGGGACTAAACCACCAAGTCAAGAATACACATGGAGGGGCTGGTGAGATGGCTCAGTGGGTAAGAGCACCCGACTGCTCTTCCGAAGGTCCCGAGTTCAAATCCCAGCAACCACATGGTGGCTCACAGCCATCTGTAACAAGATCTGACGTCCTCTTCTGGAGTGTCTGAAGACAGCTACAGTGTACTTACATATAATAAATAAATAAATCTTTAAAAAAAAAAAAAATAATACACATGGAGTGACCTATGTCTCCAGAGGATGGACCTCAACGGGAAGAAAGGCCCTTTGTTCTATGAAGCCTTGATGCTCCGGTGTGAGAGAACACCTGGGCAGGGAGGTGGGAGTGAGTGGGTTGTTGGGGGACCACCCTCATATAATGCATGGGGAGGGGGAGGGGATAGGAGGTTTCTGGGTGGGAAACAGGGAAAGGGAGTAACATTTGAAATGTAAATAAATAAAATATCCAATAAAGAAGAATTATATAAAGTATTGTGTTATCCCTTCCCCAAATTTATTATATATATGTATAAACAAATATACTAACTTATCTCTCAATCTCTATTAACAGTTTTTATTAGTGTTCCTGGAGTAACATGTACTGAGACAAATAGACACAGGTAAAGTTCACTGTCCTCTAGTATTGAAATTTGTGCTCTGATTTGAAAAGTATTTTTAATGTATTACACAAACTAATAGCATTTATCAGAACATGTTTACATACCTGTTATTTTACTTAGTTATCATATCGTTGATTGATAATCTTGCCAGGCAGTGGTGGTGCATGCCTTTAATCCCAGCATTTGGGAGGCAGAGGCAACCGGATTTCTGGGTTTGAGGCCATCCTGGTCTACAGAATGAGTTCCAGGACAACCAGGACTACACAGGAAAACCTTGTCTTGAAAAAAACCAAAAAAAACAAAAAAAAAATCTTATTGTGGATGTGCATAAAAAAAAGATGGGTGGCTCCTCCTTTTAGTTTACCCATATTGCATTACACTTCCTTTTCAGCATTATTTCCAAGGTGAAGTGTGTGAGTATATCCTCTTTGATAGAACCTTTTACTCTTCTAATTCCCTTCTCAGGCCAGACATTAATGGTTAAAATATTAAAAGTAACTGTATGAACAGAGGATTTTAAAACATCACAAATAAGATGAAAAAGGCTAGCAAATACCTGGTTGGTATTTTATTTTAAATCTTAAATTATTCTTACTCACAAAGAGAACTCACTTCAGTGAAAAACAAGACAACAATACCAAAAACAACAAACAAACCCAAACAAAGTACAAGGACAAAAACCATAGAAGTTCCAATGGAAGATGCATAATTTTGTTTCTGTAGTTTACTTATCCCCATTATTATAATTAAATAAAATGCTTTAGACAAAGCAAACAAAGAAAACATAAGAAACATAAATTATTGGTGATTCCAAGGAAAACATAAATTGATAGAAACTGTTATTGTAAAAAATATATTTAAAACTTGATTTGATGGAGAAAATATTCAAATAATTCCTTAGATATGGTAAAAAGTTGTAAGCAAATCTGGGGAAGGAAAGGGTAATAGTAGAACAGGAAAATAGTAATACAAATAAAATACAGAAAACTCATAAAGAGATTCCAAAGAAGTTCTGAAACCAAAGGTATAATAATTAGCTAAATAAAACTATCTTATAGCTGTACACAAAATTTACATTGTTCATTCTTTCAAGTATAAACACCAAAAGTAATTTTGTAATTTATCTTTATGAACAGTTCAGATAGATATGCAAGTACTTCTCTAGGAAGTGATAAGAAAATTCTTCCCAACTGTACTGGATAGCTTTGTGTCAACTTGACACAGCTGGAGTTATCACAGAGAAAGGAGCTTCAGTTGGGGAAATGCCTCCATGAGATCCA
>NC_034606.1:13792113-13820853 GCF_900095145.1 Mus pahari | reverse complement strand
AATAGAAACCCTGACTAAGACACCAACCATTAGGGTGGTCTTTTATGACTGTTTTTTGAATAGTGAAGAACATATACTTTTTAAGATACTAATAATATCTAGAGGATCATGTTTGTTCTCTCATATTGCAGCCTGTGTAGTTATTAGTGGCAAACAAACAAACAAACAAAAAGACTTACTACAAGTATTTAAATGTATGTAATGTTAAATGAAATCTCTTTCCCTGTAGCAGAGGCGTCCTATTTTCCTGCTATAGCACTGTGTGTAAAACCCAGAAGTTAGATTTAATGTTATCTCCATTATAGTCAGGAATGTCCTATCTAATGCCAAAGGCAAGAATGTAGAGATAGAAAGAGTGTTATATCTTTTTTCTTGCAGAAACTTGAAATCCCTTAAGGAAAAGATAAGAAACAATAATTAACAGTTGTGGTGTTTGAAGAAAAGTAGCCCCAATCTGATTACATGTTACACTATCTGAGAGGTATTAGAAAGTGTGGTCTCATTAGACTAGGTGTGGATGGAGAAAGTATGTCACTGATGTGGGGAGGGGTATAGGGTTTCAAAAACCCAAACCAAGCCAAATCATGCTCTCCTTCTGTTGCTTATAGATCCAGATGTGAAATGTCTGCTACTTCTCCAACCCTGTGCATGCCTGTATGGTGGCATGCTTCCCATAATGATGATGTTGGACTAAAACTCTTAAAATCTGTAAGCAAGCCTGAATTGAATGCTTTACTTCAAAAGAGTTTCCATAGAAATGCTGTCTCTACAGCAATAAAGCCTGGACAAAAAAAGAAAGGAGGACCAGGGAATGGCATATTGATGTGACAAGCCTGATGATGTGGATTGTTGGTAGAATAAAATATTCATAAACAGAATCTAAGAACACATCAAAAACACCATCCACAATAATCAAGTAGGCTTCATTCCAGGGATACTATGATAGTCAAATATACAAAAAGACATCATCATAATCCACCATATAAAGAAACTGAAAGATGAAAGATTACATGATCATCTCCCTAGACACAGAGATAGTAGTAAAAACTGCAAATTATTGGTATAGGAACACATTTAGATCAAATGAATTGAACTGAAGGTTCAGAAATAAACCCACACACCTATAGGCACTTGATATTTGACAAAGAAGCCAATACCATACAATGAAAAGTAAAAGTGTCTTCACCAAATGGTGCTGAAATAACTAGATGTCTGCATGTAAAAGAATGCAAATAGACCAAAATCTATCACCCTGCATTAAACTAAAGTCCAAGTTCATCAAAGATCAACACATAAATTCAGAAACACTAAACTTCATAGACAACAAAGTGGGCAACTGCCTTGGACTCATTGATACAGGAGATAAATTCCCTGAACAGAGCACCAGTAGTCAGACGATAAAATCAAGAATTAATATATGAAATGGTACCACATTTTCTGTATCCATTCCTCTTTTGAGGGACAACTGGGTTCTTTCCAGCTTCTGGCTATTATAAATAAGGCTGCTATAAACATAGTGGAGCATGTGTCCTTATTACAAGTTGGAATATCTTCTGGGTATATGCCCAGGAGAGGTATTGCTGGATCTTCCAGTAGAACTTTGTCCAATTTTCTGAGGAACTGCCAAATTGATTTCCAGAGTGGTTGTACCAGCTTGCAGTCCACCAGCAATGGAGGAGTGTTTCTCTTTCTCCACATCCTTGCCAGCATCTGCTTTCACTTGAGTTTTTGATCTTAGCCATTCTGACTGGTGTGAGGTGGAATCTCTTGTTTTGATTTGTATTTCCCTGATGATTAAGGATGTTGAACATTCTTTCAGGTGCTTCTCAGCCATTCGGCAATTTTTCAGTTGAAAATTCTTTGTTTAGCTCTGTACCCCATTTTTTAATAGGGTTGTTTGGTTTTCTGAAGTCGAACTTCTTGTGTTCTTTACATATATTGTATATTAACCCCCTATTGGAGTTAGGATTGGTAAAGATCTTTTTCCAATCTGTTGGTTGACTGTTGGTCTTGACAGTGTCCTTTGCCTTACAGAAGCTTTGTGATTTTATGAGGTTACATTTGTTGATTCTTGATCTTACATAACAAGCCATTGGTGCTCTGTTCAGGAATCTTTCCCCTGTGCTCATATCTTCAAGGCTCTTCCCCACTTTCTCCTCTATAAGTTTCAGTGTCTCTGGTTTTATGTGGAGTCACATTTACAAAATGGAGTACTACTCAGCTACTAAAAACAATGAGTTTATGAAATTCTTAGACAAATGGATGGATCTGGAGGGTATCATCCTNAGTGNGGTAACCCAATCCCAAAAGAACACACATGATATGCACTCACTGATAACTGGATATTAGCCCAGAAGCTCAGAATCCTTCTTAGAAGGGGGAACAAAATATCCATAGAAGGAGTTTCAGAGACATAGTTCAGAGCACAGACTGAAGGAGCAACCATCCAGAGACTGCCCCACTTGGGGATCCATCACATAAACAAACATCAAAGCCAGACACTATGGCAGATGCCAACAAGAGCTTGCTGACAGGAGTCTGATATATCTGTCTCCTGACAGGCTCTGCCAGTGCCTGGCAAATATGAAAGTGGATACTCACAATCATCCATTGAACAGAGCACAAGATCCCTAATGAAGGACCTAGAGAAAGTACGCAGGGAGCAGAAGAGGTTTGAATCCCCATAGGAGGAACATCAATGTGAACTAACCAGTACCCACAGAGCTCCTTGGAACTAAACCACCAATCATGTGTTTTACATGGTGGAACTTGTGGCTCTAGCTCAAGGATATGTAGCATATGTAGCAGAGGATGGCCCAGTCGGTCATCAATGGGAGGAGAGGCCCTAGGTCCTGTGAAGGTTCTATACCCCAATATAGGAGAATGCCAGGGTCAAGAATGGGAGTGGGTTGGTTGGGGAGCAGGGAGAGGGGGGAGAGGATAAGGGAGGGGGTTTTTGGTATACAAACTAGGAAAGGGAAATGTAAATAAGAAAATACCTAATAAAAATTTAATATATGAGACCATATGAAACTAATTTTTTTTTTTTTTACAAGGCTAAAGACATCATCACTAGAACAAACTGGAAGTCTACAGAATGGGAGAAGTTCTTTACTAACCTTCTATCAGACAAAGGACTAATACCAAAAAATATAAAAAAAAAAAAAAGTTAAACTCAAAAAAAAAAAAAAAAAAAAAAAAAAAAAAGGCCAACAACAACAACAACAATCAAAAATGGGGAAAAGAGACGAACAGAGAATCCTCAACAAAGAGTGCTCTGGGGCCCACAGTCATACACCACGCAGGAGTAGAGGAATGTAGAACCCCGAATAGTTGGGGAAGGGGTATTTAAAGGAAAAAAAACCCCACAACTCAAGGAGGGTGGGGAGGGCATTATTGGAAAATACCAAAAATACCAGTTAAGAGTCACGAGGAAGTGGGAAGTGACAAAGAAAAATACTTTTCTTTTTCTTTTTCTTTTTCTTTTTCTTTTTCTTTTTCTTTCTTTCTTTCTTTCTTTCTTTCTTTTATTTTTTATTTTTTTGAATTTCAAAAGACAATTTTATTTGGACAGAAACCTTCAAACAGAACATAGAGAAATTAGGCATTATTAAAATACACTCTTGCCAAGTGATTTAGCATTAGAATATAATGGAGGAATGGGGAAACCCAGGGCAACTCTTCCACTGCAGGGCAAGGGAGACCCTGTAGGACAGCCATATGTAGGCAAAGGTTACCTTCTCCCCACAAATTTCTACTGCCACCTACCTCTCCTCTTCCCCTATACCCCCAGAGCAGCAAGAGACAGCACCCCAGGCCATTTATTACACTTCAAGTGCCAGCAACACACTGGATCTGTGCTGTTCAGAGGTCCTGGGTTGAAGAGGTCTGTGGCAGTGGGAAAATTACATGGGCAGGCCACTCCAGGGGGTAGCCTGAGCCCTTTGGCTAGCAGTATCCAGAGGAATAGACAGGTACACCAACTAGTGGGGATTTTTGGAAGCCACAGTAGATATCCCCCTCCCCATATGAGCACTCTGAGGGCAGTTCAGCAGGCTCAGGGTAGGGATCAGAATGAGAATGCTAGCTCAAAAATCAGAAGCCTGCAACCCAGCAAGGGCTTTTGGGGAGACAGGATCTCTCGGATATAGTTTGTGCACAGCAGAACATGAGGTGATGTGGAACCTGGCACACTCTGGGCTCACCATGTAGGTTGTGCTGGCAGTGGCACCAGTTCAGATCAACCCCTCAACATCCTCTACCCTGGAACTGTCTCTGATTGGGAAGGGGCTTGCAGGCCAGAACTGGACAGACCACAGGTAGGCACTGGAAATATTCAGGCTGCTGGCACTTGTCCTAATACCCACAGGAATGACTTGTCCCAACATGCAAGCTCCAGGCAGTTGCCAAAACACTCCTGTGCCCACAGAAACAAATGAAACCAGCTTTGAGAGACGACAGCACCCACTAATTAGACCTTGATGTTCAAAGTCCAATTGCAAGTCCAGGTGAGTGCTCCTCCATACTGGACAGCTGAAGGCACCTGTGTCTGCTTCTTCCCTAAAGATGGACACTCCCAGCTGACCCTCCCAACACCAGAGCAGCCCACACTCACTCTGCTAGCTGATAAAACTTACACAGCCTGTCCACCTTAGCCCATTCTAAGTACCTCCCACAAGTCATCTTTGTGACACTGGGTGAAGGTACTTAGGATGGGCCCTGTCCCTGCCAGAAGCTAGTCCTACTGGGCAGGCAAGCTAAACATGTGAGACCCAGTGACCACTGCCTTTCTCTGGCCATGGTGACCTTCTCCCAGCCCCCACAGTGCAAGGCAGTAGAATGACGGAGTGTTCAACTCTGCCCACCCCAGCCCTATCACCCCAGACCCTCCCACCCCACCCCATTCATGGAGAGTTAATATCATTAATGCACAAATGAAAATCCTAAGTCATACCAAGGATCAGGAAAGATTCCTTCCCATAGAGCCTTCCAGGGTTAGCTGAGATAAACCCTTCAGCACCTATAAGAGCCACTTAGAGTTTATGGTTTCATTTTCCCAACATTATATCTTGGAGGACCTCAAATTCCTTCCCAAAGTCACAACTACACATACGAACGTCAATGTTCCCACCCTTAAATCATCCCTCCATTCCTCTTGGGAACTTCAAAATAAAAGCAGCCAGTCTGCCTGGCTCCAGATCCTCTTCTAGACACTGCTTGTCTCCAGGGGCTGATGTGACATGAGGATCCAGGGCCTGCCTCCGTGGGCTACGTCACATGATTGCACAGCAAGAGTTTTGTTTCCGGGCAGTTTTATAGAAGGCTTTCGACTGTGTTCCCAGCACTTCTGACTTGGATACCAGGTCATCAAGCTTCTCGCCTCGCTCTAACAAAGACTCCATGGTGTTATGCAGAATGATTTTGGTCTCGTCCAGTTCAGCCTATACTTTACTCATGGGATCAGCTTCCCGGCGATTCTGGTGCTCATCCAGGGCTGTGTACTGGATTGTAGCAGGGGATCCTACTGGCCAGTCTATTCTATTGACCTGCTTGGAGAATTCATCTAATACCTTCTCCAGCAAGGTAAAGGCCACTCTGGAAGGGTATTCACTGTCAGCAATGACCACACCTGCCAGACTGTCACTCCAGACATAGACATGGCAAAGATACTCTTGTTCTTTGATACAAGCTCTGCTGCCTTTCCCCGAGCGTTCCACAATCAGTTGACTTGTAAAGGTAATGAATTCCTGAACACTGGCCCTCTGGAAGAAACTAAAGGAAGACATGTCGTATGAGGCCTTGAGCAGCACCGCTTTTGGATCGCCTTTGTAAAGGACACTGAGGCTGTACGGCTTCATGGCACCGCCGGCTGGACCTCGGACCACCGGCTCCCAGGAGCGTGGTCACAGTCCCTCAGAACAGCAGCTGTTCCTCCTAGCGTCAGACCCACCTCTCAAGACAGTTTCTGCGAGCCTCTAACAATCGCACATTTGCATAATGGGTTCCAGGAACAGTCAAGGTGACATCTTCTTTTTTTCTTTTCTTTTCTTTTTTCTTTTCTTTTTTTCTTTTTTTTTGTTTTTTGTTTTTTTGTTTTAACAAACACAACCTGAGCCCAGGAAGTGGATGGGTGGAGGAATGCTGCTTTCTGTTTTATGATTAGCATGCCTTGGAGCGTTGAGTCACAAAGATCACATTTCCAAGCCTGGGCCTAAAGGCCTAGTCTTTTTGTTTTTATGTTACACTTTTTCAATACAAGAAATTTATCGGGGAGAAGAGAACCTCTGGCTGTATCTAAATGGGAAGAGAGAAAACAGTAGACATTGTGGAGGGGCAGAATTTATAGTGTCTTTGGAGCATGCACAGTGACCTAGCAGAGGCTTGGAGTAGCTGGAGAAAAGTACAACTAGAACTATTAGTTGCTATTTAAATCTGAAACATTGTTTTATTTTGGGGGCAAGTATTGCCAAGTCTCTGCATTATGGAGCAGGCCTGGGGCATTATGGTCTCTTATTATATCTTCTAGACTAACATATAAAGTTTATATTTTAGAACAACCTATGAAAGAAACATTCTAATATAGTTGAAGATAACTCATTCCTTTTAGATTAGTTATGAATTTTTTCTAGTGATACATGATTAATAACACATACATAAAACATTAAATTTGCTACAATCCATGGAGCTAATGACTACAATTTTATTTGTTCAACTTTTACTTTCTATGACTGTTTAATCTTATATGGACCTAGTTGATATTAATTTACAAGTATTGTCACATTCTTTTTACTACTACTATAGTCTTTTTAAAAAGTAAGTAAAATTCATATAAGATCCTACTTAGTAATAAAGCTATTATGATTATATCAGTACATGAAAACTAGTTTAAAAGCAATTGAAAATAAATTAAATATAGACTTTTTGTCTTTATTAACATAGTATTAACTTTCAAAGAGTGAAAGCAATTCAGTAATAATCAATGTGCTTTAACTCTCAATGAAAATTATTCAGTAAAATGCCCATTTAAGATTAGAGTTTTTATTCAAGGCAAATGAGATATTTGAAATCATTTCAAGCAGTTCTAAATGTTTATCAGTTTATCAACATACAATTATAAAATATAATTTTCTAATTTATTTGCATACTTTGTTTCTAAGTTTCAGGGATTTTTGGATTAAGATGAAAAGTATAGTAACTTTCCTTAATCTTAGGTAAAATTCATGTCACCAGCATATTCCTTTTCCTATAACATCCTAACTTGGGAAAACTCTCCCTCTTTTATGTTTTTTTTTTTTTCTATATTTGGGACTGTGTAAATTCCAACCTGCAAACTCACAAAGCTTCAGAAGCAGACCTGCACTTGACCTTTGCTGTTTATATTGTCCTGCAAAGGTATATCTGCCTTTGTCCTGCTACTTTTTCTCCTACTATGATATTCTAGCATAAGGAATTCCCCATGGTCTACAGGCCCAGACTCAGGCTTTGGTTGACTATTATTATATATGTCTGAGTGTGTGTGTGTGTGTGTGTGTGTGTGTCTGTGTGTGTGTCTGTGTGTGTGTACAGGTATGTGTGTACACATCTATTATTTTGAAATATAAAATCAGACAGAATAATGAAATTAATTGTATTTCATAATATGACACACACTATTTATAAGCTTTTCCAAAGGCCTGCTCTAGTTGATTTGCACTATGTGATACTGAAGAGGTCAGTTCAGAACCTTTTGGAAAATTCCACCGGACCCCTCCCCTCTGGAAGGGGAAGGCTTATTAACATTCTGCAGAAAGGTCTAACTGGCCACTTGCAGGGGGGTAGAGGAAGGCCTAGACCACATACACACATTCCACAAGGCAGTCAGATCATCAGCCACCTGTGGGGGATAAGGGGTGGGGGAGGTCTAAACCATGTAAACACATTCTACTGGACAGACCCTGCCACCTCATTCCCAGAAAAACCAATTTAAAAGTCACACTGTTCTGCCAATCACATTCTGCCGAATGGCTGCTGCTCTGAAAAAGTGTATAAAGACTGACCAAATGGGCTGCAGGGGAGGGGGATATTGGTGCGGGTGGGGGTGGGGAGTCACAACATGTTGGAGCAAGAAATTCCTCTTGCTTTTTGCATCAATTCCCGGCTCCATGTGGCTTAGTCAGGGAGTCCCCCATGATGCTAAGGCTCTCCAGAGTCTTACATTTGGTGCATTGGCAGGGGAAACTGACCTCCTGTGGGAACACACTGGAGCAGTGAATCAGAGGTCATGAGCCAGTGATGCGGTTTGTTTTCTCCTGTCTGTCTCACTGTTTGTCTAAGTCTGAGTCTGTAAGCATGTCTGAACTTTTGGTTTGCTTGCAAGCTTCTTGGGGGCGATGGGCAGCTAGGTAGTGGTGGTACATGCCTTTAATCCCAGCACTTAGGAGACAGAGGCTGGCAGATTTCAGAGTTCTAGGCCAGCCTGGTCCACAGAGTGAGTTCCAGGACAGTCAGAGCTATACAGAGAAACCCTGTCTCAAAAAAACAAACAAAAAATAGTGGTGGGTAGACATGCCTTAACTTTATGACTGCTGGAAGCCTGAAGGACTCTTCAGGTCCCCGGAGGAAGAAAGTTGGGGGGAATCCCCTCCATTAGACCCGTCCCCAGCATAAGCCAGCTGCATCACCTGGTTAACTGTATTCTTCCACCTATGATAGGGGTGATTTGTCTCTGTCTTGATTGTCTTTCTGTGTGTTCTTAGACTCAGACTGATGAAATTTTTTGGACACGCGACAACAAAACTCCACTCCACTGGTGCTTGTCGGATTGTCCAGAGTCGTTGAGATGATCTCCAGTGGTGGGCAGGTATCCTGTCACTGGAGGTAAAGAAAAAGAAGCTCTGGACTTTGTGTTCCTTAGAATGGCCCACCTTCAAAGTTGGATGGCCTCGAGAGGGGACTTTGACCTCTCTGTAGTAGCGGCCATCCAGCGGAAGGTCTTCTGGGATGGATCTGCTACCCATCTCGATCAGGTGACCTATATTGTGGTATGGAGGAACTTATTCACTGACTCTCCCTCTTGGATTTGGGGTTTCCTTCCTAGCAGGATTCTGGCAGTCCAGGTACAGTCTGTGCCCCTGCAGAGTCGGACCAGAAGGAGGTTCTCCAGGATCTAGAGACAGCAGACCCTCCTCCTCCACACCCCACTGCCCTTGCCCCTAATGCTCCCCCCCCAACACCCCAGTTGGATGCCTCCACATTGGTCCCATCCCCATCAGCCCTCTACACCTCACTTCCACAACCTGAGGGGATCCAGGTCCCACCATGGGCACCCGGAGAAAGAGGACCACCTCTCCAGAGATGACAGTGGCCTCCCTCTCCGAGCCTATGGTCCCATAGATGAGGCTGGAAAGCAGGCCATGCAGTACTGGCCTTTCTCTTTAGCTGAGCTGTATAACTGGGAGGCTTATCACCTCCCTTTCTCAGACAACCCTAAAGGGTTGATTAACCTTTTTGAGACTGTCTTGTTTACGCATTAGCCCACTTGGGATGATATCCAGCAACTCATGAGAGTACTTTTCACAACTGAAGAGAGGAAGAGAATCATGCAGGAAGCCAGGAAAAATGTCCCATTGGATACAAGGGCACCCTCAATTGACCAGATTGTCATTGATAGTGGATTCCCTTTGACTAGCCCAGACTGGGCACCTAAAGGTTTACCACCAGGTTCTATTGGCAGGTCTCAAGGGCACTGTGAAGCAACCCACCAATTTGACCAAGGTAAAGGAGGTGCAGCAGGGCCCAGATGAGTCATCCTCAGCCTTCCTTGAGCAGCTCATGGAGGCATTTTGCCAATATACACCCTATGATCCCAGTACCAAAGAGCACAAGGCCACTGTGACCATGGCATTCATATATCAGGCTGCAAGAGACATTATGAAGAACCTTCAGAGACTGGAGGGGTTATGAGATTAGTCTTTGAGAGAGTTAGTGCAGGTCTCAGGCATCATAATATGGAAAATGAATAAGAGAAGGAGGAAAGAAAGCAAAAAGAGGCAGAATAGGAAGAACTTGGGAGAGAAAAGCATCCAGGCAAGAACCTACAGAGAATTCTAGCAACAGTGGTCAGAGGAAACAGAAGAGACTAGGAGCTGCAGGTTAGAAGGCAGAGGCCCCACTTGAGAAAGACCAATGTACTTATTGTAAGGAGTATGGCCATTGGGCCCGGGAATGCCTCAACAAAAAGAAACGGGGAGAGAAGCTCTGAGACTGGGAAAAGAGACCCCAGATCTAAAAGGTGTTATCCCTAGTCAAAGAAAGCAATTAGAGGGGACAGAGTTTGTAATCCCTCCCCAATCCTAGGGTAACTCTAAAGGTGGAGGGGAAGCCTACTCAGTTCCTGGTAGGCACTGGGGCACAACATTCAGTGTTACTCCAAACAAATGGACCCATGTCTGAAGAAACATCATGGGTACAAGGTGCCACTGGGACCAAAAAATATTCATGGACTACCCAAAGATCAGTTGATCTGGGTGCGGGCCAGGTATCTCACTCTTTCATGGTAATCCCAGATTGTCCATATGCCCCCTGCTTGGCCAGGAGCTACTCACCAAAATGGGAGGCCAGATCCACTTCCTCCTGGGAGGAAAGTTAAAGGCCTCTAGGGAGAACCACTCCAAGTCCTGACGCAGAGGCTGGAAGATGAGTACAAGTTGTTCCAGACCTCAGTCGGGGTATCCCAGTACCTAGACTGGTGGCTTGAGGCCTTTCTTCAGGCCTGGGCTGAGAAAGGCTACCATCCAGACCCCATCTATGTGGAACTCAGATCCCAAGCCTCCCCATTGTCTGTGTGCCAATATCTGAATCAAGCCCCAAATTACCAGGGTCCTAGAACAAGAGATTGTGCAGAAGTGCCAATCGACTTGGAACATTCCTCTCCTGCCTGTTAAGAAACCTGGGACTATCTATTACCCTGTACAGGACCTATGAGAGATAAACCAGAGAGTTGCCGACGTATACCCTATTGTGCCTATAACCTATATACCCAGTTAAGCTCCTTGCCACCTCTTAAGACTTGGTACACCGTCCTAGACCTCAGGGATACCTTCTTTTGCCCGATATTTATTCCCCAAAGTCAGCACTACTTTGCATTCAAGTGGAAGCATCCTGAGCAGAAGGTGATAGGGCAACTCACATGGACCAGACTGCCCCAAGGATTCAAGAACTCATCCACCCTCTTTGATAAGGCCCTGCACCAGAACCTTGCCATCTAGCATGAGTACAATCCATAAGTAACCTTTGCCCAGTATGTAGCTGACCTTTTGGTTGTGGCTGAGACCAAGGAGGACTGTCTAGAAGGGAATGAATGCTTCTTGGAGGAGCTGGGAGGATTGGGATACAGAACCTCAGCCAAGAAGGCCCAAATCTGCCAGAGAAAATTAAGTTATCTGGGCTACCTGATGAAAGACGGCCTGCGCTACCTCTCCAACATTCAAAAAAAAAAAAAAAAAAAAAAAAAAAAAAAAAAAAAAAGACCATCTTACACATCCCTCCTTTGCAGAGCCCCAAAGAGTTATGGGAATTTCTGGGCATGGCCAGGTTCTGTTGGTTTTGCATTCCAGGGTTTGCTGAATTGGCTGCCCCCTTCTAGCCTCTGACTTAAAAAAAAAACAAAACAAAAAAACAAAACAACAACAACAAAAAACCAAAACAAAAAACGGATTGCTTTCCATTGGGGGAAAGAACAATAGGCTTTTGATGTGATTAAGCAGGCTTTGCTTGAAGGCCCTGCTCTAGGACTGCCTGGTGCCAGCAGACCTTTCCACCTTTATGCAGCAGAGAACAAAGGGATAGCCAAGGGAGTGCTCACTCAGTGGCTGGACCCCTGGAAGCAACCTATCTGTCAAAGAAATTAGACCCTGTTGCCACTGGGTGGCCTGGATAGTAGTGGTGGTGGCAGTTTTAGTTAAAGATGCTTTTAAATTAAGTTTTAAATTAGCATGACAGCTCCCCATGGAGAGCATTGTTCACCAGCCCCTGGATCAATGACTGACCAACACCGGAATGACTCATTATCAGATCAGGTGACCTTCACATCACCAGTGGCCCTTAACTCTGCTACCAGACCCTGATCTCTATCTGCCAGCTCATGAATGCTAGCAGATGAGGACCAAGCATGGTGAAAGGACCTGTCAGATCGGCTGCTCCTTGATGCCAAGGTGACCCTGGTTCACTGATGGCAGCAGCTACCTGGTAGAGGGACAAAGCAAGGCAGGGGGCCCCCATTGTGGATGGGCTGCGGGTGGGTGATCTGGGTTGAAATGCTTCCTCTAGGAATGTCAGCACAGAAGGCAGAGCTAATAGCTCTGACCAAAGCCCTGGACCTGGGGGCAGGCAAAAAGATAAACATCTACACTGACAGCAGGTATGCCTTTGCCACTGCACATGTACGTGAGGCAATTTATCAACACAGGACACTTTTAACATCAAATGGAAGAGAAGTTAAGAATAAGGTTGAAATCAAAGCCCTTCTAAGTACCCTCCTTAGGCCAACCAAGGTGAGCATTATCCACTGTCCCAGCCACCAGGAGGGTGAGAGCCATATAGCTAGAGGAAACAATCTAGTTGATAGGGCCAAGGAGGTAACCCTTAAAGACACTGTAGTTGTACTGATCCAACAGAAAAAGCTTAACAAGCCACCAGCAGAGAAGTTAAAGATTGGCCCCATTTGGTCAAGGGTTGGCCTCACCTAGTCTACACTAAGGAAGAGGAAGCCTAGATCTCTAGCTACCCTACCAACTACTATCACAATTGTGAAGGTAAATGGAAAACCCAAGAGGGAAAAATCATCTTCCCTCTAGACCAGGCCTGAGACCTACAATGACAGATGCATTAAACTTAAAAGTCACACTGTTCTGCCAATCACATTGTACCTAATAGCTGCTGCTCTGAAAAACTGTATAAAGACTGACCAAATGGGCTGCGAGGGTGTTGCCATATCTCCTTCGGGTGTGGGATGATCCCAACACTTTGGAACAGTAAATTCCTCTTGCCCTTTGCATTGATGCTTAGCTCCGTGTGGTTCACTCAGCCCCCCCCCCAGAAAAAAACAAACAAACAAACAAACAAAAAAACAAAAAAAAACTAAGGCTCACCAGAGTCTTACAATACAGTATGTTTTCTTTGTTTGGATCAGTCTATAACACATTTGTTTCTTTCTCTCCACTCTTTCTCTCACTATATCTAACTTTCTTCTTTCTTTGCGTAGGAATCTAGTATTTTTCAGTTATGCCTCTGACTGTGAAATATATTTAAAAACATATTTGATATAATGAATGTTTGTGACCATTTGTAAGATTTTCTTTCTTTTGCAGTTGAATCAAATGCATCTAAATTAGCTATGTGACACCACAGTGAATTCACATGTGTTTATTTAAAGGAACACAATATACCTAGAAAAAATTTATATCTAACCAGAAAAAATTCAATTCAAAATATAGGAGAACTAAAACACCTTCCAAGAAGAATGTAGTATGAGCACCGTAAGTTTAAATATTGTACAGAAACAACATGTCATTTGTTGTCTATCGATTTTACTGTACCAAAAACTTAGGAAAAACACATTTAACTAGTTATTATGTAATGTAGTCATGGTGATAAATAATTTCAAATATTGTATCAATTGTTTACAGGATCCTAAAGAAGGCTATTATAATCATTTTCTAGTCTTTTCTGAAAAACAGTGAACAAAAGTGTTTTAAAGGATTATGTATGTTCCTCTAAGTGACTCTATCAAAGTTTATCAGATTATGACATTTTTTTCCATAGGACTCTTTGAAATATTGTAATTTATTCTTTAGTAATGAATATTCACAACTTTCATCCACATTGCTCAAAACCCATGTGAATCATTCTGAAAGACGTGGATTCTATAACTGTGAGTCACATTATTAATCATAAATTTCATGCTTATCCATGGATAATTACTATTTTATTGACCCAAAAAGATAATAATTTCCTCTATTCCCTCCCAGGAAATGTTCAAGTTCCTATTTTCTTTGTAACCTAGAGTACCTGTCATCACTTTACATTCATTGTAGTCATTGGAGTGTGTCTTGGTTAGGGTTTTACTGCTGTGAACAGACACCATGACCAAGGCAAGTCTTATAAAAACAAAATTTAATTGGGGCTGGCTTACACGTTCACAGATTCAGTCCATTATCATCAAGATGGGAGCATGGCAGTATTCAGACAGGCATGGCACAGGCAGAGCTGAGAGTTCTATGTCTTCATCCAAAGGCTGCTAGTGGAAGACTGACTTCCAGGTAACTAGGGTGAGGGTCTTAAGCTCACACCCACAGTGACAAACCTACTCTAACCAGGTAACACTTATTCCAACAAGGCCACACCTACAAATGGTGCCACTCCCTGGTCCAAGAATATACAAACCATGACAGAGTGTAAAATGATTTTGCATTGGTGAGGCTCATACTACTCTTAATGCCTAAAAAATGCTATTGTCCTAAATTTATAAATGTTTGTGTGTTGCTTATGTAAACTCTTTTTTTACTAATTTACTTTTGGATTCCCTCTTTGTAATTTGGTAGATCATTAAGTACTAGAATATTGTTTCTTACAAGATTTAGAGCCAGAAAAGTCCCACTGAGCTAACACTTTTCTGATTAATTTGTCTGTGATTCTCATGGCTGAGAATGAATAGCTTACTAGTTTATTGCTCTGTTTTTTACTGAACTAAAACATGCCTATATATTTGTTTCATGTTGAAGGACAAATATTTATTTCTCCTATTTCTGTGGAAAAATCAATGCCAATAGAGACAAAAAGACAAGCATCATCACACTAAATGGATTTTGTGTATTTACTTAACTTTTAATAAAGCCTTTTCTTTTTTTTTTTTTTTTAAAGATTTATTTATTTATTATATGTAAGTACACTGTAGCTGTCTTCAGACACTCCAGAAGAGGGCGTCAGATCTTGTTACGGATGGTTGTGAGCCACCATGTGGTTTCTGGGATTTGAACTCTGGATCTTCAGAAGAGCAGTCGGGTGCTCTTACCCACTGAGCCGTCTCACCAGCCCAATAAAGCCTTTTCTTGCTAACTATTATTGGTAAACACTTTTATTGTTTCTCTAAGTTCTCAGTATCACCCAGCTCCATGAAACTATGCTTTAATATGCAATTGCTGCTGAATATAAATATATCGCACAAGTTGATGCCTAGGGGGAGTGTGGGAAGCGGATGTGGCCAAGGCTGTGGCCTTGTGAGCCAAGACAGCACCCTGGTTCACTGCCAAGCCCCGTGATTCCCTGCTTGATTACCAAAAATCTGATTATGCGCACCTGAGTGATTACGCGCTGCCTGCCGTATAGCATCATATAGCATGATTTTGAGTCACTGGCCTATCAACACCCACCCTGTCTGCGTGCATGGCTCGCATACAGAACATGCTGAATGCTGATTGGATGATGACCGATGAGAGATGAGTGCAGAGGGTGGAAGGGGATACATTGGGTGATCCCAGAATAGAGGAGAGAAGCTGAGGAGATGCTAGAGAAAAGCTGAGAAGCAGAGAGGAGAGAAGCTGAACTGCTGTAGAGAGCTGGGGTGAGCTGTAAAGAGAATAAATGAAGCTACGGCAGGAAGCTGTGAAAGCTGTTCAAACCCTCCCTTGGTATATGTGTCTTTTCCCCACCTCTGAGGGACGGAGGGTGGGGGTTCCTGACGGGGGAGGATGTGAAATTTATCAAAAATATTTATTGTAATCAACAGAGTTCCAGATGATGCCGAGGGTTAGACTGGCCATTTGAAAACCAGAAGCCAGAACTGAGCTGAAAACCATCAGCTCTACTTCACAAAAGAGCCAGTATTTGAGACATTGTTCTTGAAAGTAGAAATATACTAGGGTAGTTGCTGAAGGCTTTTATACATAGTACTGTGGAAAATATGACTTTTCAATTATATCAGATGGCTACTCTGTCAATTAATTTGGTTCACTTTTATAGCAAATGTGTGTGTGTGTGTGTGTGTGTGTGTTTGCACTTGAAAGACTTGTGATGATAGCTATTGATGGCTTAGATCCATTAGCAGGAAACTGCAAACAATGACAAAGTGTCAGTAAATCTGTGTCATCACAGACCTTATACAGAAAAACAGTTCATTATAATATCGGGCCATTTGTTCTTTCCATGTGATGCAATCAAAGAATAACATCTGAAGTATTTTTATTTTTATTTTTATTTTTTTATTTTTTGTCAAAGCTGTGGATGGATGCACTGTATAATGTCAATTCAAAATAAAGATAAATAGATTAAAAACAAACACAGATTAAAAAATATATTGCATGCTTTCCCATTTTCATACAGTAAAGAAATATTTAAACAGTTAAAGCATCATTTTTAAGTTAAATCTTCTTATGAACCAATTATATGTTGAAAACATATATACTGTATATTGTAGTCAGTTCGGGCTGCTATGATAGAATACTACAGAGGCATGGCTTCCTCAGCTCCGTCATACACAATTTAAAGTACAGTCAATCCAAGTCCGAGACACCAGCAGTTCTGGCATATGTAAGGTCTTTCCAGTTTTGGGCCATCTTTTTGTCTGTGCTAAAATTGTAATCAGGACTTTGCCCTCATATCTTCACCATGTCTGCAATGAACCACTCTTCATTTTATACAACAGAGGATTAGAGTTTCAGAGTTTAAGTGAGGAATATGGACATGCATATATGCTTATATTTATAAAAGATAGCCATCCAAGCAACTAAGGCTCTTTATAGAAATATTTATTAAATAAAATGAGATTTCTATGACAGTTATGCAATCAAAACTCATAAGTGTAAAAAACAATTATAAATATTATCTATTTCTAATAGTTTTATACTCATTCTTTATTTACTTCAGGTTTTATATAATAGAGCTCCAAATATCTATGTCACACAGACAGGAAATCAAGAAAATCTATTAAGATGATACTCACATAGATACGATATTTTCTCTCCTCAGAATATGCAGGATTGCTGTTCAATGAAATTTAACTGTTTTTAAATAAGGTATTTATTCCAAGCACACTATAATCATTTTTAAAAATTCATCTTTTGAAAGAAATAGCTAATGACAAGATTTACAGAAAAAACAGTAATACCCCAAACTAACTACCCAAATAAACCTTTCTTTATCTTAAGACTATAACCCAACTCTCTTTAGATTTGACTCTACAAAATATACAAGTTCCTGAGAGATCAAAAAAATTAAGGAGTTAAAATCTTATAGTACCCATGAATATAGTATTGGATTGGAAAATTTACATATTTAGAAGGGGCCATTATTATTGGTATTCTGTCTGGACTCCACCCAAACAGTTACCTGGCAACATCCAGGTATGCTCCTCCCTATCAGCCAGGTAGGCCTGGCACTATAAAAGGGGCTGCTTGCCTCCTCATCTCTCTCTTACTTCTGCTTCTCTCCCTTGCCTCTTGACCCCATGCTCCCCCTCTCTCCTTTCCCCATCTTCCACATTGTCATGGCTGGAGTCTACTTTTCTACTCTCTTCTTCTCTGCCTTTCTCTGCCTCTGCTACTCTCTTATCTCCCCTTCTCATGACCTAAATAAAGTCTATTCTATACTATACTGGTGTGTGTCTGATCCATCAGGGGGAAGGGATGACTTGTCATGGGCCCTCTGGGGCACCCCCTTCCTTCACACCCCACCAGAACAAATTCTTATAGCTCTTTCTCTTTTTATGATTACAACAGTTATTATCCCAAATAGCAAAGTGTGTGACTGATAAATAGAAATCCTCACAAATATAATTTAGAATAATTATACAATCTTAAGGAAGACCCCTAAGAAAGCAGACAAGAGAAAAATAAAAACAAAAATAGACACAAAAGACTTCATCTTTTACAGATTAATGAACTCATAAATCAATAAAATTACCAAATTTTAATGCAGAAAATACATTCAAATGTATAATACAGAATCTCCGAAAGCCATATGAAAATTTTATCAGAATAATATATAGCAAAATTTATTCTCAGATGACCAAGCCAGCTCGGTCAGTCAACAGGGTCTCAAGGTAGGGAGTGAGGATTGAAAAGAAAAAGACAATTAGACAACGTTATAACTTGACTCCAGCAAGTGATGAGGCTGAAGTGAGTTTATTTTTCCCAGTCAGCTTTTTAAACCATTCTAGGTTTAGAAAATTCTCTGACCATATCAGAGAATAGGGTCAGTTCTTAGATCAAAGACAAAATATTCAAACAAGGCAATGAACAAAGAGATCACACCAGGTTGTAATCAAGGCAATAAACAAAGTTCCCTGAGTCCCTGGGTCTGGGGGTTTATCAGGATTGCCAAGGCAAAGGGAAGTCACACCTTTCTTGGCTGTGTTTACTTTGATCCTTGCTTTAGCCCAAATACAAACACTCCCAGCTGATCCTACTTCTTACTCCAAGCCCAGTGACAAGTACCCGCCAAATTTCTGTAAGCAGCAACAAAAGCTCTCCACACTCAGAGGATGAGATGATAAGTGAAAGGGCAGGAAATAATTCTTGAAGAAGTAATGTCTCAAAGTTTTGCAAATTTGTTTTTCCAGACAGGAAAGATAGTTTTGAAGAAATACATTTAGAATAATGTACAAATTGTGTAACGTGGTTACAGCAATTAAGTGAGTGTACACATTGTCAAAGCACAATATATTGCTTACTAAATATCTTAAAATTTCCAAATTATTTCAGGAAGATAAATGCTACAGCAACAGCATCTCCATTGAGTAGAAAAGAGTAGAAGATGGCAGGGCTCATGACTTAGTTGTTGCTGTAAAGAAACTAAACTATTTCTTTTTAGAAGGGTCACGTAGAGATTTATAAAAGATAGGATGGGGAAATGTTTTTTTTTTAATGTATTTCATTTTTAAAAATCCTTGAAAATAAAGAAAAAACATTTTAAAATAACATATCAATACTACACATTACACTTTTAATAAGAGCCGACATAATTTATATTGAAGCAAGAATGCTAATGGTAATACAAATATGCTAGTGATATAGTGATATGTTATATTATTTTAAAATATGTCTTTTCTGGAAAAAACAAATACAAGATGCACCTAACTACACATAGTAGAGAGAGAACAAACAGGTAGAAGTAAGATTGTATATAAACAGGCTTAAAAAAATTAATGACTTTACTGAGAGTCTTGAAGGAGCCTGGTTAACTTATGCAAAGCTCACTATGAAAAGTCTCATCCCAGCCAATGACCTACCTCATGAACTTTACTATTTCCAAGATTATATATATGAATGGATATAAGGAATGGTGACTGGAAATTCAGGTACAGGGAGGATTTGTGAGGGTCATGTAATTCTTCAGAGGGAATGTTATTATACATATTACCATAGATATTAGCTATTTTTTTTGTTTCTTTGGTATGTCACAAGTTATAAGTAACTTTTAAAAGTATTTTTTTGGTTTATAGCTCTAGAGGAAGAATCCAAATGGTGGGGGAGGAATGGAAGCAGGGATCCAGAACAAAAAACTGAAATAGCATATTATAAATTTCAAATACCAGAATAGAGAGTGAATTGGAAATCTGGCACGGCAATAAATATCAAAATCCCCCATGCCTTGGCCTACTTTCAGTCACAGAACCATCTTTTAAAACTTTCACAATCTTCCCAAATATTGTCACTAAATAGGGTGCTCAAGTGTTCAAACATTTGAGGCTATGAAGAACATTCTCATTCAAAACATCAAATCTACTCTATACTTCAGTTTATTTTGTTGTGTTGGTTGTTATCAAGGCTTTGAGGAGGTATCAAAGTCATTTTGGCCTGTCATGGTGTTGGTCATGTCAAGCTGTGAAGAAAGAGTTGCACCACAGATGCTTATAATTTAAAATCATTCTGACAGAATAAATTAACAGTGACTGTGGACCAGTGCTGAAGCATATTGTTTACTAGGCAGAGTTTTCATTTTCACATTAATATAGGATCTCCCTTACAATTATTTTTAAAGAAAAAATGAAGGAAAAGTTAAATCCTTAGATTTAAATATGGGCCAGAATATACAAGTTTCTCTGAACATCTAATTCTTCCAATTTTCTCAATAAACATTAAAGCTTAACCCATTATTTATGTAATCAATATTTGTATTCAATTTTTACTTGTAATTTATTGGCACCATTCATGTACTGTTTAGAAGAACTGTTTGGAGTGTTGTCAATCTGTATCTGGATAAAATTGTCAACATTATTAATAGAATAATTGAGTGATAGAACTAATAACAATGGGGTTCATAAACCAAAGCTTTTAAATGAAGGAACATAAACAATGAAACAGAGTGAAATGTTTTTCCAAAAAAGCCCAGCAACAATACAAATAGACCACTCTCCTGCTTTTAATCAAATGGCTTATACCAACAATTGATTTTACTGCATATCAAGAACAAATAAGTTTCCATAAAAACAAATTCCCATTTGTTATTAACATAACTTGATCAGTTTGGCTTCTGCCAAACCTCAGTTGTGGCTCTGGAATCAGATTCTCTGAGATGAGGTTTCTTTAACAAGTCTCAAATCCTTTCCTGAAAAAGCAGAAATGTAAATGTCTGATAAAAAAGTTGAAAATTCATACCCTGTTTCACTAAATGCCAGAAGAAAATGTATTATCCATATAATATTTACTGATTTCCCACATTATCAAACCAATGAACTACATGCTGAGCAAAAAGAAAATCCACAACTAGGTAGTAAGGGCAAAATACTGAATAAATATTAAATTGGGGTCTGAAACAGAAGCTGTAGAAATTTTCCAGATTTTTAGGCTGTGGTATGACTAAATGACATACACATGTCTATCATGCTAGAAACATGAAATTAATCTCCAGCACCACAAAAAGGTAAATAAACCAATATCAAAACTATTATATATTGAAATCAAAACAAGTTTTATTATATCAAATCAAATTAAAAGGTTTATTTTATTTGCAATGTTACTATCATTTTTTTCATTTAAGATATTATTTTAGGGTCATATTTTCAACTAAATTATTTATTTTGGGGACCTGCTCTATTGCTAATCATGTTTACAAATGCTAAACTAGAATTTGGGTATTTTATGGCATTAGCGAATGACATGACCATTTCTTTTGTCCAAATTATATCAGAATAAAAGATATTATAACTGACCTGAGGATCAGAAGCTAATAAATGAAAGGACTCCTCATAGTACTCTCCTTCCCCCTCTTAACATTAGTTTAGTTTTATGAACCAACAAAGTTGATAATAAATTTTTAAAAAATAGTATAACATCTTTCCATATTAAAACATTAAATTCATAATTTGCCACTGAGGATACAAAGAAGAGTAATTAAAAATTAAGTTTAATAAACCACATCTTTATTTTTCTCACATTCATCATTGAGCCTGTTTTTAACTGCTCTAAATCTTTTCCTTTACTGATCTCTGGCCAAGAGAATTTGTTTTCACAGCAAAAAATAATTAGGTTTAGAAATATGTTCAGTGAAAGGAACTAGGCTTGAATGTGTACATGGAGTGAATGGCCTCCAAGTTGAAAATCAAAAAATTCTTAATTAAGAACTGCAACTACATTTGAAATAATATATAAAAAGTAATTTGTTTTTAGGATAAATAGAAAATACAAATTTCCTCTCCCCATCACAAAGAACCATTGTAAGTATTCTGACTGAATGTGGATGAAAATTCTACTCATGTTTAAAGTGATGACAAGATTAAAATACATTGAAGCAGGCAATTAAAATGCTTTTAAAATAAAATAGAATTATTATTAAAATACAGTTTTTAATGTCTGACTGGGGCTCATGAATGTATGATAAAAATGAAGACTAAAAGTAAAAACAGTTAACCATGAGAAAGGCAAACAGAAAGATGTGGTGTGGTGCTTCAATTGCAAGAGCATGTGGAAAGAACTAGGTTTTATTTCTTTTCCCACTATCTTAAAGATGCGTCTATTTATGTTTTCATGTAAGTAGGAGAGATTGGAGGGACTGTTAATGAATGATTATAAAGCTATAAAGTCTATTGGTGAAGCCAGTTAACAAGCTAGCAAATTCGTCTCCAATAAATACCTTGTATACTTTTAGACAGGTGTTTTGCATAGTCATCAGGGAGGCTTTCTCGGCAACTAATGGAAAATGATGCAGAGATGCACAGTCAAAAATTAGGTGGAGCTTGGGGAAGACTGCAGAAGAAGGGGGAGAAAAGAGCCAGGAGAGTCAAGGATACCACATGGAAACCCACAGAATCAACCATTGTGGGCTCATAGAGCAACACACAGACTAACTGACCTAAGAATTTAGGGAATCAATATGAGTCTGATCTAGTCCCCCCTCCCCCCACATATATGTTAAAGTTGTGTAGCTTGTTCTTCTTGTGGAACTCCTAAGAGCAAGAGCAACAGCTGTCTCTGACTCTTTTGACTGCTTTTAGAACCGCGTTCCTTCTACTGGGTTGCCTCATGCAACCTTAATAGGAGGGTCTTATTGCAATTTGATATGCTTTGTTTGATTGATGTCCCTGATAGGTCAGCCATTTTTATGAAATGAGGGGCAGGGGAGTGGAAGTCAGCAGGCTGTGAAGGGGTGAAGGAGGGGGAACTACAGTAGAAATGAAACACAAGAAAATAATAAAGTAATAAAAATCAAGTAGCTTGGAATAATTTAGAAACTCGTTGCTTGTCTAATGTAACATGATAGGCAGAAACAAAAATGTGCCAAAACTACACCAAGCTATGAGCATTCCACAATATTTATGCACAGTCTGGAGCCTATGGAAAGCAGACATCTAGTGACAAATCCCATTTATTCTTAGGAAATAACAGCAAAAAGTCACATTTACTTTTTTGTTGTTGTTGAAAGAGAAAAGTTTGAGGAAATAGAGGCTTAGATGGAAACAAACATGAAACAAGAGCTTCAGTAGCTCTTTCCAGAGGTACCATGAATATGAAGATGTAGGATCTTGGCTTTTATTTTTCCTTAGAGCTCTGAGGTCAGTTTAGGGGTACAATCCCTGTTTTATTTAATTATATACAGGTAGTAATACCAGTAAGTAATTACCAGCCATGATTTAAACTCCAGAAATATCCTATGTAGTTTACTTCTTCAAATGCTGATCTACTAAAACCAGTATTATAATTCGGGTAAGAATAGTCCACCAAAGTTTTATAATTTAAAGACTTGATTCTTGTCATGATTAAATGTTTGGCCCATGGGAAGTGGCACTATTCAGAGGTGGCATTGTTGGAATAGGTATGGCCTTGTTGGATGAAATGTGTCACTGAGGAGGCGGGGTTTGAGGGATCCCCATGCTCAAGCTCTGACCCGTACAGAAAAGAGATCCTCCTCCAGGTCCTTCTAAAGCACCATGTCTGCCTGGTTGCTATCATGCTTCCGACCATGATAATAATAAACTGAATGTCTGAAACTGTAAGCCAGCCCTAATTAAATGGTTTCTTTTTTAAGAGTTGCCTTGGTCATGGTATCTCTTTATAGCAATGAAACTCTAACTAAGAAAATCCTCTCTGGGCAGTGGTAGCACATGCCTTTAATCCCAGCCCTTGGGAGGCAGAGGCAGGCAGATTTCTGAGTTTGAAGCCAGCCTGGTCTACAGAGTGAGTTCCAGGACAGCTAGGGTTATTCAGATAAACCCTCTCTTGAAAAAAAAAAAAAAAAGGTAGAAGAAAGAAAATCCTCAACTAAGAGTATTCTTGAAAACTGGAGGCAATGTTAGCAAATTGTTTCCCAGCTGGAAGAAATGATTAGGGTTGAATTTTGAAAATTATATTTTATTCCTTAGCTATTCTATTTTCTCTTTAGAGCTTTCTTTTTCTCAGAAATAGAAGGGAAAACACATTGGTGTGTACTATTTGGTCTTAGTCATAGAATTCTGCTTCAAGGTTTGAACTGAGATCTCTAAACCTTTGAACCAAAATGAGTCTATCTTCCATTATTTTGTACATATTAGGATATGGTGAAATTTATTCTATCTCTAATTAACATAGCATATAATGTTTATATTCACCAGGTGGCATTATCTTGTTTTCTAACTTATGAACATAATTTGAAATAATTAGAACTTTGTTCAGAAAAAAATATTAAAGGATTTTTTTTTTAATTTTAAAAGCATACAAACCAAAAACTTTCTTTGTTCTGATGATGGGCCATTAAAAATCACTTCTTTTCATCAAGTTTGTACCTTTATTACAATGAAATTTCCTTTCTAATACATAATTATAATAATAAGAAAATTCGATTTTGGGTGTGGACCATTTGTGAAAAGCTTAGATGTCTGTCTTCTTGTCTGTCAGATTGCCTTTCTCTATCATACTCAGGAAGACTCACAATAAATCATATTGTTTTATGTCTAATGAAGGGGGTTTTGACATGTAGTCTATCACTTCTGTTCTCATGTTCTCATTAGTCAAGCACATCAGAAAAGTAGAATCAATTAATTACAATATAAAATTTAAATAACCCCATTCCTCACCATCAGCTGCCCATTTCAATCATGACTTTCCAAAGACCCACTTTACAGGTGAGCCGCTGAAATTGATCAGCGAAATGCAAAGGACAGTCAATCTTGCAATCTTTATCTAATTTAAAGACTGGTTGTGCAGATCTTGAAATCAAATTATAAATCCTGTCATATCATAGGTTGTCCATTCAAAGCAAGCTAAAGTTTAGCAGTTGTGGATTTGAAATCCATTTCAAACAGAGAACCACAACTGCCCTATATAAAAGACTTATAGAAAAGTTTATACCAATGAGATATGTGGATACCAAATAATGTAAGAGAATTGACTTAAGGCTACCCCTGTATTCTTTTTGGTTTTCGTAGACCAAGGATTATGTTTTAAATCATCTCGTTGACCATCTCTTGATCTACCTCTGGGCATGGCAAGCTATATTATAGACCTGTTGGATTAGACAGCCTAATTTTCCCAACATTGACATAAAGCGGCTAAAATGAAGATGTATAATATTGTGTCCCACTGTAAGAAAGATCTCTCTATATATTGGAATGTACAGCTTTTACTGATTATCAAATAAAATATAATATGATAATCACTTTTTTGCCAGTTACAAAGGTGAGTCCCTTTCTACTTCTCCAACACTTCTTAAAATCATGTGAAATTCAATTTTTTTATTCCTTCTCTTTTCGAACAATCAGCATTAGAAAACTGTAATGTACAATTTGTACTCTTCATAGACAGCAAATATAGTCAGGTATGGACAGAAATCTTGATATCTATGAGAAAGTACCTAGGTAATTAACAATTTTTCTGTACTGTGTTCTGATAGAATGATAAAATACCAAGAAGCAACTTACAGACACAAGCACATGTTTTAGCATATGAGTCCAAAGAGATGTGTTTATTTGGCAGAGAGACAGGACAGCAATCATCAGTAAAAGTACTAGAAGTAGGAAACTGAGAGACATCACAGCCTCGGCTGCAAGCATAAGCCTGAGATTCAAACTGTGAGTTGGAGAGAGGTTTTTAAGTTTTAAAACACCTCCAGTGAAACTAAGGCACCAACTGGACCCAAATGATATTCAAGTTCACATGCCTATGAGAGGCTTTAAAAAAAAATTCCAATCAGCATATGTATTGATAGTTGATGTGAAAGCAGAAATAAACATTGTAAAGAAACAATGAAGACATATAGATGAGGATGATGGAGAAAAAAAAAACAGGCAGGGTATAGGAAATATGTTCAAAGCAATTATTGATTTTCAGAAAATGGCTTTTTATAAATGGGTATAATAATAATTTTTTAAAAAGAATGAACTAAAAAAACTCACCATAAAACTGTCTGTATATATACTATATAAGACAGTATGAGATAAAGTTAAAGCAATCATATTTGGGAATGTTAATTGTCTTCATTATCTCTGTTCTATGCTGGCTTGCATAGTTTTTTAATCCATGACTGACTAGTGTAGTATGTTCTTTAAAAATCTACTGTCTTAGCAACAAAACCCAACATCTTGTTTGGTGGTACTTTCTGTTTCTAGGTAGCTCTTCTCTAGGTGAGGCTAATCTGGAATAAGTCTTATTATATTCACCAAGAATATATGGACTGTGTGAACCATGATCATTCTCTCAGTTTAATAAATTGCATTAGACCACATGATTTCCCAGCAAAAAGAATTTTTAAAAAATGAAAAGAAAGGGAATAATTTTGAAGGTATTGTTTTTGAGAAAATTATGTGTCACGCTAATTTGTTCAACAGAGTCAACAATGATCAACTTATGAAAGATAATAAAATATTTACAATAAAATAAATTCTGGGTAAACCAGAAAACCCTACTAATTTATAGAACTTGACCCTTCATTCAGTGTAAAATTGAAAATGAATAAGAATATAACCATTTTCTTTCACTCTTGACCTAAGTAATTTCTTTGAAAAAAACAGTAATATTCATGAAAAATATGCCTGTACTTGACTCTTAGTACCATTTATATTGCACTCTTCTCCTAGAGCAAAGGTCAGCTTAGCAGTTCTCTAGGTATATTATTTTGATATTGTATGTATGCATATTATTCAACAGCTATAAAGTCATAAATTTATAATCAACAACATAGAGCAATTTTACTGTTAGCTTGTACCACTTTATTCTTCCTGAATAAGTACCAGAGTGTAAACATGCACACACACATGAACACACAATCACACACACATATTTAGATAATTCTTAAGTAAATAAAATAGTCTCTATTTTAAATATATGACAGAATTAATTGTAAATATTTACAATTAAATCTGTTCTGTAAACATAAAGACTAAAAAAAAAATGTAATGACCTTCTCTAGAAATTTCCACACACACATTTAAAGGAATAGCATTTCACTGACTTACATATCTCAACAATATCATTAATTACAAACATAGTACTAGAGGACACTTGTCCTTAAGTTGTCTAGCTCTTGTCCCATCCTTCCCAGGACTATGTCCCCACCAAGCTTCTGATTAGGCCCTCTTTTTTTCTTCTTCCTTAGAATGCCTTACCCTGGAAACCATCATGGGCTACCCAGCTGGGCAGAGCCTTCATATTCTGTCGCTAAGATGCACCAAACCCAGCCTGTGTTTAGAAGCACCATGACACTGATTGTGCTGTGGTATCTCCAGGTGGTGTTGAGCCCATGAGGCCTTTACCCAATAAGAATATGAGGATGATCCATTTACCATTTACTCTCCTCCTTCATACCTGGGCTCTAAGCACCTGATCCATAAAGTCACCTCCAGAAAGAGAACCAAGAACAGAAAAGAGTCAAGTTCTGAATGAACAGAGTTGTCAATTTTAACACTTTACAAGAAAAAAGTTTTCTCATAATTGAAGGAGAAATAAAATCTTCCATGAACAATATAGTTCATCAAATTTATGGATATTAACTAACCTTGCACTGAATATTGGAACAACTATTGTGAATTGCTGAGCCGATTAAACACACACAAAAAGCTGAGGCTAGGAATTATGTTAGGAGTTATTTGTTGAGTGTGGCTGCAGAGAACATTTAAATAATGTAGCTCTTGTGATGCTTCATTGTTGTCCATCAGAACTAGGAAATAAGACCACACTATGGAATATTCAACTTAGATTCATGATACGGAGGAAACAAACAGGAATAGACCAAAACATTTTCTTTTCCAGCTTGCTATTATAATCCAGGAACTTTCTATGCAGACTTTTGTGGGAAAAAAAGGCAAGGATCCAACTAATTTCATAAACATATGACCTATGAATTCAACTCTATGGCAATATGCACCCTTTGTGACTGGCACTTCAGCTATGGAGATAGCTAGCTGCTTTCTGATTGGATAAGAGACCTGCTTCACAATGGGCAAACCTGTCTGTCCCTAACTACCTATAAAAAAGACCCCGTGACTAGGAACATTAAGTTTCCAAGTAGAAACTGATTATTACTGTAAAATGTTATAATATCAAACAGTCTTCTAAATATTTATGAACATATGTGGGGAAATTTTCCTCTGTCTAATAAGAGAACCATTCTTTTTAGTGAGTATTAGTGAATATAGAGACTGTACAGTAGGTTGAAAATAAGTGCCATATAAATACTGAGTCCTACACAAGACACTCATACCACTCACTCCAAGGATAAAGGGACCTTGTGTGAGAAGGGACCAAATTGGAAAACAGAGAAGTGCTGTGGATTGTCATCTCCAGGCCAAAACAGAGTCATTGAAATCATATATTACAGAGGTTGCTGATTTCCCATTTACCAAAATATGGACCTTTCCGTAGTCATAGACGTGCAAGTAGCAGAGATTCAGTGGTCCTTTGCAACTTATAGATTTTAGGAAAGGCTGAACTGCTGATTCCAGAAATACCTTAACCTGACAGAATTGTTTCAAGAGAAGGCAAGCCAGGGCTATTTGGAATAATTAGGTGCAGTAACATGGTTAATGATCATGGCTTACTGTTTGTTTGTTTATTCACTCCACTAATGACTGGCATGACAGGTCTAGAAACCTGGAAGCTGTCCTGAGGCAAATAGTTTCACAGAACCTTAGCCTCCTGGAACCTTGGCATTCTCATAGCATGTGTACTGGCTAGCTTTGTGTCAACTTGACACAGCTGGAGTTATCCCAGAGAAAGGAGCTTTAGTTGGGGAAATGCCTCCATGAGATCCAGCTGTAAGGCATTTTCTCAATTAGTGATCAAGGGGGGGAGGGCCCCTTGT